>NW_028289454.1:0-70074 GCF_059628265.1 Tinamus guttatus
CGGGGTGGGGGTTCGGGACCCCCCCGGTTCGGGACCCCCCCCGCGCGGCAGCGCGATGGATGATTCGGGCGTGATCCGGCGGCGGCAGCTGCAGGTACCGGGCGGCCGGGACCGGGGCGAGAGGGGTCGGTACCGGGGGCAGGTCTCGGCTCGGGGGATAGAAGGTTCGGGACCGGGGCGGGGGGGATCCTATGGGTCTGATACTGGGCGGGGGTGGTCGGTACCAGGGGTCCGTTATGGGCAGCGTTGCGGGGGGGGCTGGGGTTGCACATATGGGGATCCGGGGGGGGGGGGCGCTATTGGCGGGGGGGGGGCTGAGCCCCCCCCCTCATCCAGGGGAGCGAGCCCGAAGCCGCGACCTGCCCCCGCGCTGACCCCCCCCCCGAAATCCCACAGAAGGATCTGCCGCTTCCGCGGAAAAGCAGCAGGTGAGACCCCCACCCCCCCCCCCCCCGGCACGCGTGACAGGCGACACGCGGGTGCGGGGGAGGCCCTGGGACCCCCCTATTGCCCCTCCTGCCCCCCCATTGCATCATCCGACCCCCCCATAACCTCCTCATTGCAGCCCCCGTCGAAGCCCCGCGCCCCCCCCACTGCAGCCCCTCAGGCCCCGCCCCTCAGGCCCCGCCCCCAGCCCCGCCCCTGCCGCTGCAGCCGCCGCTCCCCCCCCCCCGGCCCCCTCCTCGGAGCCGGAGCCGCCGCCGCCCGCGCCGGGCCCCGGTGTCCCCGTGTCCCCATCCCGGTGTCGCTGTGTCCGTGTGTCCGGCCCGGCCCATGTCCCTCCTCCCGGCGACACCATGTTCCGCCGCACCAAGAGGTACCGCCGCCCCGCGACCCCCCCTCCCCGACATCCCCGCCGGGACCCCCCACCCAGCTCCGCACCCCCCATCCTCCATCGCTGCATCCAGCCCCTCCGCTGACCCCCTCCCCAGCAATCCAAGACCCCCTCCCATCCATCCCACGCATTCCAGGCCTCCTCCCAAACCCGCCTGCACCCCTTCCTGCATCCTATCGCGCCCCCCGCCTTCCCTGCATCCCTCCGTCATCCCCTTCATCCTCCCGTTATCCCTCCATCCCTCGCTGCGTCCATCCCTGCGTCCATCCCTGCGTCCATCCGTCCATCTCTCCCTCCCTCCATTCCTCTGTCCATCCCTCCATCCCTCCATCCCTCCATCCCTCCCTCCGCAGCTCCGTGCCCACCCCCCGGTGCGGGGTTCGGGGGGCCGAGACCTCCCCGGGGGCACCCGCGTGTGGGGGGGGGCGGGGGCAGAGCCCGGGCTGTGTTTGGGTGTCCGTGGGGGGAGGGGGGGGCGGTTTCATGCCCCGCCCCCCGCCCAGCTTGGGCGTCTCCCGGAGGTCAATATTGCCCCCCCGCCCCCAGCTGCAGGGACCTGCAGGGCGTGACGTCACGCATCTCAACCCCCCCCGCCCCTTCTGCCCAGGCCCCGCCCCCAGCGGCCCTCAGTAGGGCTCAGAGTGAACAGCCGGGTTGTGCGACAGGCGGGTCCGGCGGGGGGGGGGGAGTGATGGGGGAGAGGGAGGGGCCCGGACGCCTGGGCCCCTATCGCCTCCCCGCCGCCCCCCCCCAGCTGCCGCACGAGCAACCGGAAGAGCCTGATCCTGACGAGCACCTCCCCCACCCTCCCGCGCCCGCACTCGCCCCTGCCCGGGCACCTCGGTGAGGAGCGACCCCCCCGCGGCCCCCCCGGGTCCCCAAATACCCCCCCCGGGTCCCCAAATCTCCCCCCACGGTCCCCAAATCCCCCTGGAAACCCCTCAGCTTCTGCCCCCCCCCCCGGGGGTTCTCCCCAGACTCCCCCCCAGGAGCCCCGGGGACCCCCCCCGGCCTCTCAGACCCCCCCCCAGAATCCCTGGGACACCCCCCACCCGCCTGGAGACCCATAAGGACCCAGAGGGACCCACAACCCCCGTGGGACCGTCCGGAGCCCCCCAGAGCCAGCGACCCCCCCGGGATACTCTGGATTCCCAGGACCCGCCCCCGGTGCCATCCCCCCCGCGAGGCCCCTGTGACCCCCCAGCACCCACAGGGACCCCCCCCCGCAGCCCCCTCGTCCTTCCCTTACGGATCCCAGTGCGGGGGGTCCATGCGGTGCTGCCCCCCACGCGTGTCCCACGCGTGTCCCCCCCGTGTCCCCCGCTCCGCAGGCAGCAGCCCCCTGGACAGTCCCCGCAACTTCTCGCCCAGCGCTCCCGCCCACTTCAACTTCGCCTCCTCCCGCCGGTGGGGGGGCCCTGGCGTTCGGGGGGGGGGGCGGCGTTCGGGGGGGGCCCCGACGTTCAGGGGGGCCCAGGTGTCCGGGGGGGGGGCCCAGGTGTCCGAGAGGAGGGGGGCGGGCAGGTGTAGGGGGTGGGCAATAGTCTGTGGAGGCCCCAAATGTCCTGTGGAGGGGCCCAGGCGTCCGGGGCGGGGAGGGGGTGGCAGCATCTCAGGGAGGACCCACATGTAGAGAGGGGACCTGGGTGTCCAGGGACACCTGGTGTTTTGTGGGGGGGACGCCCAGATGTCGGCGGGGGCGGGGAGGGTGTTCGCGGTCTGGGAGGGGCCCAGGTGTCCGGGACTCCCGTGTTGGGGGGGGGCGGGGGTGGGACCCCCATGCCTGGGGGAGGGGCGGCCGTGCGGGGAGCGGGGCAGGCGGACGGCGGGGGCAGAGGGGTTGTTGTGGGAGGGGGTGCCCGGACGCTTGGGCCCCTGATGCTCCCCAACAGGCCCGATGGGCGCCGCTGGTCGCTGGCATCGCTGCCCTCCTCTGGATATGGCACCAACACCCCCAGCTCCACCGTGTCCGTGAGTGACACTGTGACTCTGGGGACATGGGTGACACCGTGGGTGACGCCGCGGGGTGGTGGGTGACGCCGCGGGGTGGTGGGTGACACTGTGGGTGATGCTCCTGGGCAGTGGGTGATGCTTGTAGGGACATGGTGACAGTGCAGGTGACACCATAGGGACAGGGGTGATACCGGAATGTCCCTGCAGCCCTTGTGCTCATCCCAGGAGCAGCTCCAACAGCTGCCCGAGGGGCGGCGGGTGATGCCACAGGGTGAGGGGGTGACCCTGTGGGTGACACTGCAGGGCGGGTGGTGACATCGTAGGTGACGCTGCAGTGTCCCCATGGGGCGCAATCCTGGTGGTCCTCCCCACAATGGCTGCACCAGGGCGGGTGCCCTGTGGCTGACACCGCAGGGCGGGTGGTGACATGGTAGGTGACACTGCAGTGTCCCCTGAAATGGCTGCATCAGAGGAGGTGCCAGTGGTGGGTGACAGCGTGGGGACCTCCCAGCGGGAGCCGGGTGCCGCGGTGGTGACGTGTGACCGCGGTGTCCCCGCAGTCGTCCTGCTCGTCCCAGGAGCGGCTGCACCAGCTGCCGGCCCAGCCCACCCCCGAGCAGCTCCGCTTCCTCTCCCGCCACTTTGGCAGCTCCGAGAGCCTCGCGGAGGATGAGGGCGCCCGCGCCAGGTCCCGGCCCCGCTCCCGCAGCCTCAGGTGGGGATGGCGGGGACACTGGGGAAATGGGGGACGTTTGGGACACTGGGGACACCAGGAACATTGGGGACACCAGGATGACCAGGGGGCATGGGGACATTGAAGACCCTGAGGACACCATGGACAGCAGGGAGCACGGGGCCGCCAGGCAGCTTGGGGCCACCAAGGGGCATGGGGACATCAGAAACCTTGGGGCCACCAAGAAGCACAGGGACACTATAGATAATGGGGCCACCCAGGAGCATGAGGACACCAGAGCCACCAAGGGGGCATGGGGCCACTGAGAGGAATAGGGCCACCAAGGGGCATGGGGGGGCACCAGGACAGCCTGGGTCACCAGTGGCAGCCAGGAGCATGAGGGACACTTGGGAGCTCGGGGACACCATGGGTTGGTGGCCCTATGGGTGGCCCGTCCCCACACGCTGTCCCCCAGCCCTGGGCGGTCGCCCTCGTCCTATGACAACGAGATCGTCATGATGAACCACGTCTACAAGGAGCGATTCCCCAAGGTGGGGACCGGGAGGGCTCTAGGGGGGGCTCTGGGGGTCCTGGGAAGCTCTGGGGGGGCTATGGGGAACTTGGGGGGGGAAATCCGGAGTTCCTAGGGGGGCTTTTGGCTCCTGGGGGTGTATAGGGGTCCTGGAGGGGAATCTGGGGGTCGGAGGGGGGTTGTTGGGTCCTGGGGCGCTTGGGGGGGGGGTGTCTGTTGGCTCCAGAGGGGGCTATGGGGGCTGGGGGGCCGGTGAGGGTCCTGGGGGGCTATGGGGGGTCTTGGGGGAGCTCTGCGTCCTAGGGGGTTATTGCATCCAGGGGGCTATGGGGCTCCTGGGTGGGGGGGCTCCTGGGAGTCCAGTGGGGGCTGTGGGGGAATCTCCCCATGTGGGGCAGTGGCGGGGGGTGGGGGGACCCACGGGTGGCCGTGTGGGCCATGGGGCTGCAGCTGCCCGGACGCCTGGGCCCGCTCCCGCACCGACGAGCTGCCCGGGGCGGGGGGCGCAGGCCACGGCGCAGATGGAGGAGCGGCTGCAGGAGTTCGTGCGGGGCTGCGGGCCCGGGGGGCACCCGCTGGCCGACGGCGCCCTCAGCTTCATCCAGCACCAACTGGCCGAGCTGGCGCGCGACTGCCTGGCCAAGGCGCGCGACGGCCTCATCACCTCGCGCTACTTCTGTGAGCTGCAGGAGAACATGGAGCGGCTGCTGCAGGACGTGAGCATGGGACCCCCCGCGGCCGCCGCCCCGGCGCCCTATGGCACCCAAGGCAGCCTCTGGGAGGCAATGGGAATCAACGGGAGCCAATGGGAGCTCCCAAGACCCCCCTGAGACTCAACAGGACCCAGTGGGACTCAATGAGAGCCCGCAAGAACCCCTGGGACGCAACAGGACCCCATAGTACCCAATGGGACCCCATGGAAGTCCCCAAAATCCCCTGGTACCCAATGGGAGCCAGTGGGAGCACCTGAGACCCAACAGGACCCAAATAGACCCAAGGGGATCCAATAGGAGCCAACAGGATCCCATTGAACCCAAGGGGAGCCCATGGGATCCAACAGGAGCCAATAGGTACACCCAGCACCCCATTAAACCCAACACAATTCAACGGGAGTGCCCAAGGCCCCATGGCACCCAATAGGACACAATAGGAACCCCAGGAACCCTATGGGACCCAACAAGACCCAATGGAGCCTCCAGGACCTTATAGGACCCATCAGAACCCAATGGGAGGCTTCAAGACCGAATAGGGCCCAACCGGACTCACTGAGACCCAACAGGAGTGCCCAGGACTCAAGAAGACCCAACAGGACCAAGTGGGACTCCTAAGGACCCGATTGGACCCAAAATGACCCAGTGGGACCAATCAGGACCCCATGAGGACCCATTGGGACCCACTGGGACCCACAAGGCACCCAGAAGACCCTGGAGGACCCAATAGGGCTCCCTCAGGAGCAGACAGGACCCCCCCCCGGCAACATGCCTGTTCCCCCCCAGGCCTATGAGCGCTCCGAGTCCCACGAGGTGGCCTTCATCACCCAGCTGGTCAAGAAGCTGCTCATCATCATCTCCCGCCCGGCCCGGCTCCTCGAGTGCCTGGTGAGCAGGGGGGCCCAGGCGTCCGGTCGGGGTGGGGGCAGGGGGAAGAGGGAGGGGCAGGGATCCAGGGAGGCCCAAACATCCGGCGGGGGGGCAGGCCTGTGGGGGGGGTGGGGGGGGGGGGGTCACGTGACCCAGGTGTGTGTGGGGGTACCCAGCTCATTTGGGGGGGCCAGGTATCCTGTTCCCCTCCCCCTCCTAGCATCCTTCCCCTCCCCCCCCCCCCCGCTGGTTGCACAATCCCTGTTGGCCAATCAGATGGGGTCCCCACAGTCACCCTGACAACAGCCTGGCCAATCCCTGGCCTCAGCCAATGGGGCGCCAGGGATGGTGCTGGAGATGCTGTTGCCACGGTGACAGCCATGTTGTCAGGGTGACCTCATGGTGGGGACCAGGGACAAAGGCGGGAGGGGATGAGTGTGCACGTGTGATTGTGCACACGCGTGTGCATCCGTGATGATGCGTGTGCATCTGTGATGATGCGTGTGCACACGCGTGTGCATCTGTGATGATGCGTGTGCACACGCGTGTGCATCCGTGATGATGCGTGTGCACACCAGACCATGCACATACATGTGCACAAATAACCATGTACATGTGCCAGCGCACACACGATGATGCACATGCGTGTGCAGATACGGTCACGCACATACATGTGCAGACATCACCATTCACACACAATGATGCACTTACACACGTAAAAGCACACGCGAGGCCGTGCACACACATCCCCGTGTCGTGCTGCGTGCAGGAGTTCGACCCAGCCGAGTTCTACCAGCTGCTGGCGGCGGCCGAGGGCCAAGCGCGCGCGGGGCTGCTCAAGAGCGACATCCCCCGCTACATCATCGCGCAGCTGGGGCTGGCGCGCGACCCCTTCCCCGGTACCACGAGGCGAACGCGCGTGGCGGAGGGTGCACGCGTGAGGGGAGGCGCATGGTGTCGTGCACGGCCTGCAATTAGGGCGTGGGGTTGCATGCGGTGCACGTGGGTTGAAGAGGTTGCGTGGGGGAGTGTTGCACGGAGTGCGCACACGTGTGGGGTGCACACGCATGGTGGGGGGGGTTGCATGGGGCCCACACATGTGGGTGAGGTTACGTGGGGTGCACACGCGTGTGTGGGGGGGGTTTGCATGAGGTGCACACGCGTGTGGGGCTGGTGCATCACGCGTGACACCCCTGTCCCCTCCTCCCAAGACGTGGTGCGGCTCGAGGAGCCCGACAGCGGCGGATCCAACACGCCCGACACCGAGGAGGGGGCTGAGGTGGGTGCGTGACGTCACGTGACGTCGTGTGATATCACATGACATCATGTGACATCTGTGCCCCCCACCCTGGCCAGGGCCGTGGCGCTGTCCCCAGGGCCAAGAAGCCGCCAGGCGAAAGTGACTTCGAGACCATCAAACTCATCAGCAACGGGGCCTACGGGTGAGCGGCCCGGACGCCTGGGCCCGCAGGGCGGTGCGGGGGGCACTGGGGGTGACCCGGACGCCTGGGCCCGCAGGGCCGTGTACCTGGTGCGGCACCGCGAGACGCGCCAGCGCTTCGCCATGAAGAAGATCAACAAGCAGAACCTGCTGCTGCGCAACCAGGTGCAGCAGGCGTTCGTGGAGCGCGACATCCTCACGTTCGCCGAGAACCCCTTCGTCGTCAGCATGTTCTGCTCCTTCGAGACCCGCCGCTACCTCTGCATGGTCATGGAGTACGTCGAAGGTGGGACGGGCGCTCCCCGTTGTGCAAGGGGGACATCCTATTGCGATAGGAGGGCATCATGTTGTGACGAGGGGCTTCACATTGTGACGGGGGGGGGCTTCCTGTTGTGATAGGAGGGCTTCATGTCATGACAGGAGCCTTTGTGTCACAACAGAAGGGCTTCATGTCACTACAGGGGGCTTCCCATTGCGATGGGGGGGCTTCATGTCACGAGCGGGGGGGGCGTTATGTCGTGACAGGGGCTTCATGTGGCAACGGGGAACATCATGACGGCGGGGGGGGGGGGCTTTGTATCGTGACAGACGGGATTCCTATCATGGAAGGGCGTGTGATATATTGTCATGGTAGGGCTTTGTGTCACAACAGAAGGGCCTTATATCGTGACAGGAGGGCTTTTATATAGCAACCGGAAGCACTTGTAGCGTGACAGGAGGGCTCTATGTCACGACGGGAAGCCCTTATGTTGGTGTCGCGATGAGCGGCTCATCCTGCCGTGACGCGGTGCGGGAGCGGGGGGTCCTTGTCGCGACGGTCCCTGTGCCGCGCAGGCGGCGACTGCGCGACGCTGCTCAAGCACATCGGGGCGCTGCCCGTGGAGCTGGCCCGGCTCTACTTCGCCGAGACCGTCCTGGCCCTCGAGTACCTGCACAACTACGGCATCGTGCACCGCGACCTCAAGCCCGACAAGTGCGCCGGGACACCGTGGTCGCTGCGTGGGGGTCCCTTGGGTGCATGGGGGTCCCTCTGGGGCCACCTGGACACTGGGATCCCGGGGGGGGGGGGTGTATGGGAGGGGTTCCTGGTGCACGTGGCTTCCCGGGGCGGGGGGGGGGGTGGTTGCATGTCCCTTGGATCCCTGTGGTAGGGGGTGCATGTTGGGATCCCCAATGTCCCCCTGTCCTTGTGTCCCTGATGTGCCCATGTTCCTGTTGTGCACATGTCCCCACATCCCCGGGGTTCCTGGTGTCCCCGCTGTCCCCATGTCCTCGCTGTCCCCGCAGCCTCCTCATCACCTCGCTGGGTCATGTGAAGCTCACGGACTTCGGCCTCTCCAAGATGGGGCTCATGAGCCTCACGACCAACCTGTACGAGGGCCACATGGAGAAGGACGCGCGCGAGTTCCGCGACAAGCAGGTGGGCGGGGCCTATGGGGGCGGGGCCTATGGGGGCGGGGGCTACAGGATGGGGCATCAGGATCAACCTCTAGGAGGCGCCCCTAGAGGAGGAGGAGGTGACAAGTAGGTGGGCGTGGCTACAGAGCGGGAGTGGCGTCACGGGGCGGGGCCTCGGGGTGGGCACAGGGCGGGGCCAAGGCATGGGCAGGGCCTCCCTCTTGGGATCCCCCTGGGGGGGTGGGAGGGCGTGTCTCACAGTAGGTGTGGCTCTGAGGGGGCGTGTCCCGCGGTGGGTGTGTCCCCCTGAGGGGCGTGGCTATGGGCGTGTCCCGCGGGGGAAGGCCCTAAGGATGGGCCCGGCCCCCAGGTGTGTGGCACCCCCGAGTACATCGCGCCCGAGGTGATCCTGCGCCAGGGCTACGGGAAGCCCGTGGACTGGTGGGCCATGGGCATCGTCCTCTACGAGTTCCTCGTGGGCTGCGTGCCCTTCTTCGGCGACACCCCTGAGGAGCTCTTCGGGCAGGTCATCTCCGGTACGCGGGGACATGGCGACACCCCAAGGAGCTCTTCGGGCAGCTCATCTCTGAAACTGGGACATAGAGATGGGACACGGGAACACAGGGATATGGGGATAGGGACACGGGGATGGAGACACCCCTGAGGACCTCTTCAGGAAGGTCATCTTTGGTATGGGGACGCATGGGGGCACAGGGACATGGGGATAGGGACATGGGGATACCCACAAGGAGCTCTTCGGGCAGGTCATCTCTGCTACGGGGACATGATGTGGTAGTGGTGACGCCGCCGTGTCCCCTGTGTCCCCAGATGAGATCCTGTGGCCGGAGGGGGACGAGGCGCTGCCCCCCGATGCCCAGCACCTCATCTCCTGCCTGCTGCAGCCCGACCCCCTGCTGCGCCTGGGCGCCGGTGAGGACACACGGGGACACCGGGGACACCGCTGGGGACGCCCCCTGGACCACCCTGAAATACCCCTGGGGAGCCTAAACCTGCCCCTGGGGAGCCCAAAGCACCCCCAGGGATCCCAAGCACCCCTGGGGACCCATGGGGACACACCTGTGACCACCTCAAAACATCCCCAGGGACCCCAACCCACCCTGGGGACCCCTACATCCCCCAGAGACCCATGGGGATACCCTGAAACACCCCTGAGAACCCCAAAACACCCCCGTGAGCTTCTGGGGGGCAGAAGCTGCCTGAATCAGCCCTAGGGACCCCAAACCACCCTGGGGACACTTGGGGACATTTCCCTGGGGACTTCAGAACAGCTCTGGGACCCCCTGGGATGCCCCTGAAACACTGCCAGGGACCCCAGCCCCCCAGCCCAGGAAACCCTGGGGACTCTTTGGGCCCCCCCAAAACAGCCCCAGGAGCTGGGGACACCTTAGGGACCCCAAAACAGCCTCTGGGACCCCCCTCCCAGAACACACGGGACCCCCCAAGATGTTCCTGAAACACCCTGGGACCCCCTGGGGCCCCCGTTCACATGAGCTCCTGTGTTCCCCCCATGTCCCCTTGTGTCCCCCCCATGACCCACTGTGTCCCCATATCCCTCATCTCCCTCCATGCCCCCCATGTCCCCTGGGCTCTCACATGTCCCCCCATGTCCCCCCATACTCTGTATCCTCCCATGTTCTGCCTGTCCCCCCATGTCCTACATGGTCCCTGTGTCCCCAATGTCCCTCACGTGCTTTTGTATCCTCCTGTGTCCCCTGTGTTTCCCTGTATCCCCCACGTCCTTCCATGTCCCTTGTGTCCCCTGTGTTTTCCCTGCATCTCTGTGTGTCGCTGTATCCCCCCCTGCCCTCGTGTCCCCATGTCCCCCATGTTCTCCTCATGTCCCCTGTGTCCCTCATGCACTCCGTGCCCTGGTGTCCCCCGTGTCCCCGCGCAGGGGGGGCGCAGGAGGTCAAGCTCCACAGCTTCTTCGCAGCGCTCGACTGGTCGGGGCTGCTGCGCCAGAAGGCCGAGTTCATCCCGCACCTCGAGTCCGAGGAGGATACGAGCTACTTTGACAGCAAGTGCCCCCCCCCGGACCGCCGGGACCCCCCCGGACTGCCCGGGATCAGCCGGGACCCCCGATATCCCCAGGAACCCCCAGGAACATCCGGGACCCCTCTGGGACCCCCCCGGGATACCCCCAGGACCCACCTGCGACCGCCCAGGATCGGCCAGGACCCCACAGGGACCCCCAGGAACCTCTGAGATTCCCCCAGGGACCTCCAGGACCCCTTGGGAACCTCCAGGACCCCCCAGGAACCTCTGGGACCCCCCCAGAGTCTCCCCATGGTTCTGTACCCCCCCAGCGCCCCCCCAGGACCCCCACTGGGTCTGTGCCCCCTCCCCCCGCCAAGGACCCGTCCGGGTCTGCCCCTCTCCTGGCCCCCTAACTGCCCCCCCCCCGCAGCGCGCTCGGACCGGTACCAGCACGTGGCCTCGTACGAGGAGGACGACACGGAGGAGGAGCCCGTGGAGATCCGGCAGTTCTCGTCCTGCTCGCCCCGCTTCAGCAAGGTGCGTGTGGCCGCGGGCCCTGCGCTCCCCGCCAGCCCCCCGATCCCCACGCGGTCCCTGCGCTCCCCATGCATTCCCGGTGGTCGCTGAGCGCTCCCTGTGGTCACTGCAATTCCCACGCAAGCCGCACCATTCCTGCGCTCCCTGCAACCCCGCAGCCTCTTCCCATACACACGCCGTGTGTGCTCCATACACACCCCATGTGTGCCCTGTGTGAGCTCTGCGAGCACCCGTTCAAACTCCATGCGAGTCCCGGGAGCTCCGTGCACGCCCTGCGCACACTCTGTGTGTGCTCCATGGGCATCCTGTGCGAGTCCCATGCAAGCTCTGCACACACCCCGTGCACGCTCTGTGCCTGCTCCACGCACACCCTGCACACCCTGTGCGTGCTCTCTGCCTGCTCCATGCACACCCTGTGCACACTCTGTGCCTGCTCCATGCACACCCTGTGCACACCCTGTGCACGCTCTGTGCCTGCTCCACGCACACCCTGTGCACACCCTGTGCGTGCTCTCTGCCTGCTCCATGCACACCCCGTGCACACTCTGTGCCTGCTCCACACACACCCTGTGCGTGCTCTCTGCCTGCTCCATGCACACCCCGTGCACGCTCTGTGCCTGCTCCACGCACACCCTGTGCACACCCCATGCGTGCTCTGTGCCTGCTCCATGCACACTCCTTGCACGCCCCATGCACACTCCATGCACGCGCACCCCATGCACGTCGCATGCCCGCTCTGTGTGCTCTGTGCATGCTGCATGCACACTCCTTGCATGCTCCGTGCACACACCATGCACACGCCTCATGCACATTCCACGCACACTCCGTGTACACTCGGTGCACGCTCCATGCACACTCCGTGCACGCTCCCCACGTGCTCTGCAGGTCTACAGCAGCATGGAGCAGCTGGTGCAGCAGGAGCCCAAGGCGCCGGGCAGGACGCGGGTGCAGGATGAGCGGGGCTGGCGCACGGCGTCCCCTGAGCTGTGAGTGCCCGGACGCCAGGGCCCCTGCATGCGTGGGGTGGGGGACCCAGCTGGGGGAGGGGGAGCAGATGGGGACCCCCCTCCCAGACGCCTGGGCCCCTCAGGGAGGTTGGCGAGGGGGGGGGGTCTTTCCCGGATGCCTGGGCCCCTGATGGGGGGAGGGGGGTAGATGGAGGCCCATCTTGAACTCCTGGGCCCCTGGGGGGAAGAGGAGCGGATGGGATGGGGGACGGCCCTTCCCGGACGCCTGGGCCCCCAGGCGGGGCACAGACCCAGACTCCTGGCCCCGCAGGAAACGGGCATCGGGCACGGAGGCCGGGAGGGCAGAGGGCGAAGGCAGCCCCCCCCTGGGCGCCCGGCGCCGCTTCTCGGCACTGCTGGAGCCGGGGCGCAGCGGGGCCGCCCCCCCGGAGGAGCGCGCGGGCCCCCCGCGTGCCGGGGATGCCCCCGAAGATCACGGTCAGTCCCACATGCCTGGAGCCCCGGGGGAGGGTGACACGAGTGTCCCCTGGTGCCTGGGTCCCTGGGGCAGTTGCAGGGGTGTCCCTGGATGCCTGGCTCCCTTGGCAGAGGAGCAGGGCTGTCCCCGGATGCCTGGGCCCCTGGGGGGGTGACACGAGTATCCCCCGGTGCCTGGATCCCTGTTGAGGGGGCAGGGGTGTTCCCGGATGCCTGGGCCCCTGGGGGGGGCGTGGGGATGATGTGAGTGTCCCCCAATGCCTGGGGCCCTGGGGGGCTGCGGTTGATGGAGATGTCCCTGGACACCGGGGCCCCTGGTGGGAGGTGGCAGGGATGTCCCTGGACACCGGGGCCCTGGTGGGTGGGTGGGGGGGGGGGTGATGCGAGCGCCCCGGACGCCGGGGCCCCTTCGGGTGCCACCCTGGCCGTGCCCGCAGGCGAGCGGGGCCCGCGGGCACCGGAGGCTCTGGGCAGGTCGGAGCCAGGACTGCGGCGTCCGCGGCCCCCCGGGCCCCCTGCGCTGGCCCCCGATGTGGCTGGGGACAAGCGGGGCCCCCGCGGCCCCCCCAAGGTTACCAAGTCAGCCTCAGCCACCGCCCTCTCCGTCATCATCCCCAGTGGTGGGTGACTTTGCCCCAAAATGCCCCTTGGGAACCCCAAATACCCTTTGGGACCCCCAAAATCCCATCTGGGACCCCAGAATCTGCCCCTGGGCCCCCAAGTTCCATCCTGGGTCCCCAAATGAACCCTGGGAACTCCCAAATATCCTCAGGGACTCAAAGACCATCTGTGGGACCCCAAATTCCTGCTGGGATCCCTAAATCCAGCTCTGCCCTCCCAACCCCTGGGCCCTCGAGGGTGGCTCCGGGCTCCTCTCCCCGCACAGGCGGTTCCTGGTCCCGGGGCTCCTTGGCGAGGGGCGGGTCCCGAGTGCCTGGGCCCCTGGAGGAGGGTCCTGGACCCCTGGGGGTCCCATGGAGGGATCCTGTGTGTGGGGCGGTCCCCAGACACCTGGGCCCATAGGGTGGTTCCTGGTCCCGGGGTCCCATGGTGGGAGCGGTGGTGGGTGCCGGGTGCCTTGGCAGTTCCTGGCTGGGGGGGAGGGTTCCCCCGGACGCCTGGGCCCACACGGAGCCATCGTGTGCGCAGGGGACGGCGGGGGCGGCTCCCCGCTGGCATCGCCCATGTCGCCGCGGTCGCTGTCATCGGGGCCGTCGTCGCGGGACTCGTCCCCGAGCCGGGAGCTGGCGCCGGCCGTGGGCGCCCCCCGTGCGCCTGTCGCCATCGAGCGCGCGGGCAGGAAGTGCGGGTTCACCCTGCGCGCCATCCGGGTGTACCTGGGGGACAGCCACCTGTACAGCGTGCAGCACCTCGTCTGGGTAGGGGACACGGGGGGACACGGGGACATGGGGGACAGCCACCTGTACAGCGTGCAGCACCTCGTCTGGGTAGGGGACATGGGGGGACACGGGGACATGGAGGGGACATGGGGGACAGCCACCTGTACAGCGTGCAGCACCTCATCTGGGTAGGGGATGGGGACATGGGGACAGGGCAGGGACATGGGTGACAGACACCTGTACAGTGCACGGCACCTCGTCTGGGTCAGCAGGACAAGACACACGGGACACAGAGGGACCTGGAGGGAGATGTGACAGGATTTGGGGGCAGGGACATTGGTGACAGTGACATCAACAGTGTGCACCGTGCTGCTAGGAACATGGAGGACACAGGGGACCATAGGGACACATGGACGGGGCTGTGTGACAGGACATGGGGGTGGGGACAGTAACACTACCTACACATGCACCAGATCTTTGGGGGCTGTGGGGCATGGGGGGACACCAGGACATGGGCGAGGGGACGTGGGCGGACCCGAGGTCTTGGGGACACAGGTGGGAACATGTGTGGGTGTCACCGCAAGGTGATGCGGGTGAGTGTCACCGCGGGGCGGTGTCACCATGAGGTGGTGTCACCACGGGGGAGGTGACACGATGCGGTGTCCCCATCCTGGTGGTCACGCGGGTGCTGGCAGCATGTGGAGGAGGGCGGCCCAGCGCATGAGGCCGGGCTCTGTGCGGGCGACCTCATCACCCACGTGAACGGGGAGCCCGTGCACGGGCTGGTGCACACGGAGGTCGTGGAGCTCATCCTCAAGG
This sequence comes from Tinamus guttatus, assembly GCF_059628265.1. Lineage (NCBI taxonomy): Eukaryota > Metazoa > Chordata > Aves > Tinamiformes > Tinamidae > Tinamus > Tinamus guttatus. The sequence continues at coordinate 14,552 of NW_028289454.1, forward strand.
TGGGACCCGTGGGGCCCCTTGGGTGCTGCCAGGAGCCACTGGGTGGTTGTGGGTGTCCTTGGGCAGTGATGGGCGCTGTTGGGAGGTGGTGGGTGTCATTGAGCTGCGGTGGGTGCTGTTGAGTGATGATGGGTGCCGTTGGGTGGTCATGGCTGCTGTTGGGTGGTGGTGGGTGCCATTGTACTGTGGTGGTTGCCATGGGATAGTCGTGGGTGCCGCTGGGTGGTGATGGGCACTGTTGGCTGGTGTTGGGTGCCAACGGGTACTGCTGGGCAACATAGGGCACTCTTGGGTGCTACTGGGCACTGTTGGGTGCCCTTGGGCAACACTGGGTGCGGTTGAGTGGCATTGGGTGCTATGGGATGCCATTGGTGGTGTTGGGCACTGCTGGGTGCCATGGGGTGGTGTTGGGCACTGCTGGATGCTGTTGGGTGCCATTGGATGCTGTGTAGTTTGGGGTATTGGCTGTCACTGTTGGGTGTCATTGGGCACCGTTAGGCGCCATTGGGTGCTGCTGGGTGCCGTTGGTCGCCCTTGGGTGACACGTGGCCGTGGGCAGAGCGGGACGCGGGTGCTGGTGACGACGACGCCCTTTGAGAACACGTCAATCCGCGTGGGCCCCGCGCGCCGCGGGCCCGGCCCCGCCAAGATGGCGCGAAGGAACCGCCGCGCCGGAGCCAAGGAGGGGCAGGAGCGGTGCGGGGGCGGAGCCATGGGAGCGGGGCGGGACTTCGAGGGAGGAGCCACGGGAAGGGGGTGGGGATTCAGATGAGAGGGAGGAGCTGTAGAAACAGGGGTGGGGCTCAGGGAGAGTGGGAGGGGCCATAGTAACAACAGAGCCATGGCAACGGGGGTGAGGCTTCAACAAGAGGGAGGAGCCATGGCAACGGGCACCATGGCAACAGGGCGGGGCTTCAGGACGGTGAGGTGTGCCATGGAAACAGGGCTGCGTGTGGTGGGAGGAGCCATGGCAACGAGGGAGGAGCTTGGGGAGGGTGGGTGGTGCCATGGCAACGGGGCTGCGGGTGGCAGGAGGAGCCATAGCAACGAGGGCGGGGCTTGGGGAGGGTGGGAGGTGCGGCGGCGAGCGGAGGGGCGGCCCCGGTGTGCGTTGAGGCCCCGGTGTGCGTTGAGGCCCCGGTGTCACCGTCCGCGCGGTCCCGCAGGCGCCGCAGCTCCCTGTTCCGGCACCTGGCGCGGCAGGCGTCGCTGCTGCACACGAGCCGCTCGCTGTCCTCGCTCAGCCGCTCGCTCTCGTCCAGCGACAGCCTGCCCGGCTCGCCCACGCACGCGCGGGCCGTGCGTTCGCCCACGCAGCCGCCCCGTGCCACCGACGCCGGTAGCACCTCCTGCGGGAATGGGAGGACGGGGGCCATGGGAACGGCGGATATGGCTGTGGGAACAGGAGGATGGGGGCAACAGGGGGATGTGGCAACGGGAAGGGCGTGGAAATGGGAGCGGGAGGCCATGGGAATGAGGACCGAGGGGCCATGGCAACGGGGTGACAGAAGCCATGGCAACGGGAAGCTATGGCAACAGGAAGGGCCATGGGAATGGGGAGGGAGGAGCCATGGGAACAGGGCAGAGCCTCAGGAGCCCCACAGGCCCCTCCTAGCAACAGGCCCCTAGCAACGAGGCCTAGCGCGCTACTTGGAGCCTGCAGGGCACCGCAGGCCCCAACCTGACATGTCTGCCCCATCACCGTCCCTGTGCCTGTCCCCGTACCCCCACCGCAGGTGCCTCCCTGTCGCCGTCATCAAGCTCGCCATGCTCGAGTGCACCGCCGTCGCCGGCGCCGCCGGGCCCGCACCTGCGGCCCAGCTCGCTGCACGGGCTGTCGCCCAAGCTGCAGCGGCAGTACCGCGCGGCGCGCTGCAAGTCGGCGGGCAGCATCCCTCTGTCGCCGCTGGCGCACACGCCGTCGCCACCCGCCGCCTCGCCGCCTGCCCGTGCCGCCAAGCTGCTCGCCAAGGGCGCCGAGTCGCCGCGCGCCGCGCGCAAGGCCACTGGGCCGCCCCCGGCGGACGGGGACAGTCCTGCGGCAGCGGCGGTGACTGTCACGGTGACAGCGGCGGCAGCGGCTGCTGCGGTGGCGCGGGGGCCGCCCAAGGCGCTGAGCCCGGTGCAGGAGCACGAGCAGGGGCGGCGCGGCGAGCTCGACGGGGCTGCAGCGGTGCCGCTGCTCGTGGAGCCGCCTCGTGCGCCAACCAGGCCATGAGGACGCCGGTGCGGCCAGCTGTGCGGCCGGCTGTACATCCGACTGTGCGCCCAACTGTGTGTCTGGCTGTACATCCGACTGTGCAGCCAATTGTGCATCCAGCTGTGTGTCTGACTGTCTGTGTGTCACCCCCCCCCCCACCCTGTGCTGAGGTCACCGCGATGGCATTCGGGTAGCAGCAACATGATGGTGGCGACGTCGTGGCAACAGTGTCATGGTGGTGATGTCACAGCAGTGACGTCATGGCAATGATGTCATGACAACAGTGTTGTGAGGAAGATGTAGCAGCAGTGATGTCATGGTGGTGATGTCACAACAACCATATCATGGTAGCAATGTCACAGCCATCATGGTGGCAATGTCATGATAATGGTATCGCAGTAGTGATTTCACAGCAGTGACGTCAGAACAGCAACACCTCAGCGGTGATGTCACAGCAGTGACATCATGGTAGCAGTGTCGTGACCACCATGTTGTGGTAGTGATATCACAGCAGTGTCATGGCAGTGATGTCACAGCGGCATTGTCATGACAACAACATCATAGTAGCCATGTCACAGCAGTGACGTCATGACAGTGACGTCATGGCAGTGATGTCAGAAATACAGTATCACAGAGGCAACGTTACAGCGATGATGTCATGGCGATGTCACGGCACTGACATCACAGCAGCGATGTTACAATGAAAATGCCATGTCAGCAATGTCACAGCAATGATGTCATAGTGGTGGCATCATGGCGGCAATGTCACAATGACAGTATCACAGCAGCAAAGTCACAGTGATGATGTCACAGCAGACATATCACAACATCATTGTCACAGGGACTGTATTAAGGGACTTGCACTGACGTCACGTGACACGGTGATGACCGCTGCTGCTGTGACTGCAGGGAGCCATGATGAGGTCACAGCTCTGGACGATGATGTCACCACTCGCTGACGGGGGGATGATGTCACAACTGTGGTCTTACTGGGAGTGGGGGGAGTATGTGGCACTACTGACGTCACCGAGGGTGGAGTGTTGATGTCACAGCTATGATGTCATTAATGATGATGATGCCACCACTCCTGTCTTTCTCGTGAAGGGGCTGAGGTGGGGGTTGTCACATGAGGGCGGGGTGGTGACATCACAGCTATGCTGTTACTAGAGGGTGGGTGGAGGACTGGGTACAGGAGGCTGCACAGACTCCACACGGAACTCTGAGCCTCCCAGCCCTTGCTATGGTGGTCTGGGATCTTCCCAGCCTCCTCTACGGGGATCTGTGTGCCTCCCAGCCTCCTCTATTGGGGACTGGGAGCCTCCCGGCCTCCACTATGGGGGCCTCTGAGCCTCCCACCCTTCATTATGGGGGTCTGGGAGTCTCCCAGCCTGCGATATGGGGACCTGGAGCCTCTTGATCTCCTGTATGGAGGCCTCTGAGCCTCCAGGATTCCTCTAAAGGGGCCTCTGAGCCTCCCGGTCTCTGATATGGGGGCGTCTGAGCCTCTCCTATGGTGGGCTGGGAGCCTCCCGGCCTCTGTTATGGGAGGTCTCTGAGCCTCCCAGCCTCCTCTATGGGGGCCTCTGAGCCTCCTGGACTCTGATATGGGGTCTGGCCCCCTCTTTAGGGGATTCTGAGCCTCTCCTATGAGGGCCTGGAGACTCCCGGTCTCTGCTATGGGGGCCTCTGAGCCTCCTGGCCTCTCATATGGGGGCCTCTGAGCCTCCTGGACTCTAATATGGGCTACTGAGAGCCTCCTGGTCTCCGCTATGGGGGCCTCCAAGCCTCTCTATGGGGGGCCTGGAGCCTCCTGGTCTCCCATATGGGTGGCCTGGAGCCTCCCGACCTCCTCTATGGAGACCTGGAGCTTCTCCTATGGGGGGCTGGGAGCCTCCCGGCCTCCAATATGGGGCCCTAGAGTGGGAGGCTGCGCATGCGCAGAGCATCGGGAGCGCTCACTGCTGCCATCCCGTGTCCGAAAATCGGTACTGCAACGGGGAGGGGGAGGCTGCGCATGCGCAGAACGTCGGGAGGGCTCACTGCTGCCATCCCGTGTCCGAAAATCGGTACTGCAACGGGGAGGAACGGGGAGGGGGTGGCCGTACCGATTTTCGGACACGGGATGGCAGTAGTGAGCCCTCCCGACGCTGCGCGCATGAGCAGTCTCCTCCTTCCTATTGCAGTACCGATTTTCGGACACGGGATGGCAGCAGTGAGCGCTCCCGACGCTCTGCGCATGCGCAGCCTCCCCCTCCCCGTTGCAGTACCGATTTTCGGACACGGGATGGCAGCAGTGAGCGCTCCCGACGTTCTACGCATGCTCCCCTAGAGCTCCCCTAGGGCCCCCTATAGCCCCCATAGGACCACCTAGAGCTCCCCTAGGGCCCCCTATAACCACCATAGGACCCCATATAGTCCCCATAGGATGCCCTATAGCCCCCATAGGGCCCCCTAGAGCTCCCCTAGGACCCCCTACAGCTCCCATAGGACCCCCTATAGCTCCCATAGGGCTCCCTAGAGCTCCATGGGACGCCCTAGAGCTCCCCTAGGGCCCCCTATAACCACCATAGGACACCCTAGAGCTCCTATAAATCCCCCAGAGCACCCATAGGATCCCCTGGAGATCCCCTAGGACCCCCCAGAGCTCCCCTAGGACCCCCTATAAGCCCCAAAGGACCCCCTAGAGCCCCCATAGGAACCCCTAGAGCTCCTATAGACCTCCTAAACCTCCTCTATGACCCTCTATAGTCCCCATAGGATGCCCTAGAGCTCCCATAGGGCCACCTATAACCACCATAGGACCCACTATAGCCCCCATAGGGCCCCCTGGAGCTCCCCTAGGACCACCAGAGCTCCCCTAGAAACCCTATAGACCCCATAGGGCCCCCTAGAGCTCCCCAGGACCCCCTAGAGCTCCCCTAGGAACCCCTAGAGCCCCCATAGGACCCCCTAGAGACCCCACAGGACCCCCTATAACCCCGATAGGGCCCCCTAGAACTCCCATAGGACCCCCTACAGCTCTAGGAACACCTAGAGCTCCTATAGCCCCCCTAGAGCTTCTATAAGATCCCCTATAGTCCCCATAGGATGCCCTAGAGCTCCCATAGGGCCACCTATAACCACCATAGGACCCCTAAGAGCCCCCATAGGGCCCCCAGAGCTCCCCTAGGACCCCCAGAGCGCCACTAGGAGCCCCTATAGCCCCCATAGGACCACCTAGAGCTCCCCTAGGGCCCCCTATAACCACCATAGGATGCCCTATAGCCCCTATAGGGCCCCCTAGAGTTCCCCTAGGACCCCCTACAGCCCCCATTGGGCCCCTAGAGCTCCCCTAGGGCCCCCTATAACCACCATAGGACCCCATATAGGCCCCATAGGACCCCGTAGAGCTCCTATAGCCCCCCTAGAGCTCCTATAGGACCCCCTATAGTCCCCATAGGATGCCCTATAGCCCCCATAGGGCCCCCTAGAGGTCCCATAGGACCACCAGAGCTCCCCTAGGACCCCCTATAGGTCCCATAGGGCCCCCTAGAGCTCCATGGGACGCCCTAGAGCTCCCCTAGGGCCCCCTATAACCACCATGGGATCCCATATAGCCCCCATAGCTACCCCTAGAGCTCCTATAACTCCCCCAGAGCCCCCATAGGACCCCCTAGTGCCCCCATAGGATGCCCTAGAGCTCCCTTAGTGTCCCCTTTAACCACCATAGGACCTCCTATAGCCCCCACAGGGTCCCCTAGAGCTCCCATAGGACCCTCTATGGCCCCCATAGGACCCCCTAGAGCTCCTATAGGATCCCCTATAGTCCCCATAGGATGCCCGAGAGCTCCCCTAGGGCCCCCTATAACCACCATAGGACCTTCTATAGCCCCCATAGGACACCCTAAAGCTCCTATAATTCCCCAGAGCCCCCATAGGACCCCCTAGAGTCCTATGGAGTCCTAGTCCTAGGGAGGAGGGCAACGCGCCGCCATTGGCGGAGCCGTCACTGGGAGCAACGCGCCGTCATTGGCGGAGCCGTCACTCGGAGCAACGTGCCGCCATTGGCGGAGCCGTCACTCGGGGCAACGCGCCGCCATTGGCGGAGCCGTCGCTCGGGGCAACGCGCCCCCATTGGCGGAGCCGTCACTCGGGGCAACGCGCCCCCATTGGCGGAGCCGTCGCTGGGGGCAACGCGCCGCCATTGGCGGAGCCGTCGCTCGGAGCAACGCGCTGCCATTGGCGGAGCCGTCGCTAGGGCCAACGCGCCGCCATTGGCGGAGCCGTCACTCCGGGCAACGCGCCGCCATTGGCGGAGCCGTCGCTCGGGGCAACGCGCCGCCATTGGCGGAGCCATCACTAGGGGCAACGCGCCGCCATTGGCGGAGCCGTCACTCAGGGCAATGCGCGCCATTGGCGGAGCCGTCGCCGGGGGCAACGCGCGGCGGAAGGGGCGGGTCGCCGGAAGCGGAAGCTGAGGGCGCAGGCGGCGGCAGCGATGGTGGCGCCTCCCGGTCACGGGGACGGGGTTGGTGTCACCCACGGAGGGACATTGGGGTAACGGGGGGGGCTGGTGTCATCCCCAGAGGGACATTGGGGTAACGGGGGGGGCTGGTGTCACCCGCAGGGGGACATTGGGGTAACGGGGGGGGTTGGTGTCACCCACAGGGGGACATTGGGACCCCCCCGTGCCCCAGCGCAGACCATGGAGCTGGGGCTGTAGCTGCCGGGTAGGAAACCGGGATCCGGGGGGGGGGGGTTGGTGGGGGGGGGGGGAGATAATGCGGGGGCTTAATGAGGGGGTTAATGAAAGGGCCCGCTAATGAGCGAGGGTTAATGGGGGGGTTAATGAAGGGGCTCGTTAATGGGGGGGGGGGTTAAGGAGGCAGTTAACAAAGGGGCTCGTTAAGGCCCCCTCGTTAACCCCCCTCACCGCAGGCGGCGCCCTGGAGCCCCTGCGGGAGCAGCCGGGGCTGCAGCGGCTCCTGGGGGGCTCAGCGGGGCCCTGGGCAGCGACGGGATGAGCCGGGGACACAGGGGGGCGATGGGGACATGGGGGGGCGATGGGGACATGGGGGGACACGGGGATCCGGGGGGGAATAGGAGGAACGTGGGGGCTCTGGGGGCCGCGCAGGGACACGGGGCCGTTGGGTCCCTGGGGCCGCGCTGGCCCGTCCCCCCGCAGGCTGCCGCGGGGCTGCGAGAGCCTCTGGGGCTGCTGCAGGAGGCGGCGCGGGAGCCGCCGGCGCACGGGGACGCCGGGAGGGGCACCGCATGTCCCCGGGTGTCCCCTGTGTCACCTGCGTGTCCCTCCGTGTGTCCCTGTGTCACCTGCGTGTCCCTGTGTGTCCCCTGCATGTCTCTCCGTGTGTCCCTGTGTACCCCCTATGTGTCCTCTGTGTCACTTGTGTCCCCCGTGTGTCCCCTGCGTGTCCCCATGTGTCACCTGCGTGTCCCCTGTGTCACCTGCGTGTCCCTCCGTGTGTCCCATGTGTCCCCGTGTGTCCCCTGCATGTCCCTCTGTGTGTCCCCGTGTGTCCTTCCATGTCCCCCCGTGTTCCTCCGTGTCCCCCGCATATCCCCCGTGTCCCCCAGTGTTCCCTCCATGTCCCCCTATGTCCCCCCATGTCTCCCGTGTCCCACCATGTCCCCCCATGTCCCCAGTGTCCCCCCATGTCTCCCGTGTCCCTCATGTCCCTCCATGTCCCCCTGTAGGAGGTCGGCCGGAGTCAGGACGCCCCCTCGATGGCAGTTAAAGGATCCTGCTCGTTTATTAGCTCACATGCAGCACGTTTATATGATTGTGGCAGTTAGTGACGTCACTGCGCAGGCTCCTGATTGGCTGACAATGATGTAACCGAGACCCTTCCAGCCCCCCTGGCTTGTTCAGCTTCTCCTTTCAGTTCAGCAGCTCTTTTATTCGCTCTGGCCTTGGCCTGCTTCCTTATCCCCTAGCCAGCGTTCCCGTTGTGCTTCCACTGCGACCTGAAAGCCGGGATTGAGCAGCCCTGCTGGGCAGCCCTGGCCGCGGCTCTCTGCCCATTCCTCTCTAACTGCCCCTTTTTCCTTTTGCAGCAGCCAGGCCTGATTGGGAGCAGAGAATCCCTCGCAGCGGACGCCGCTTCCCGGCTCCTGGATCCTCCGTCCGGCCGCAGCGACCCAGGATCTCCCACCTGTCGCAGCAACTTTCCTGCCGTTTGGTCCCCTGCCGTCGGGTCCCAACGTTCCCGCCGTCGGGTCCCTGTTCGGGCGCCGGCTGTTGGCCCAGCGCAGGATAACTGCACGGCCTTTCCGGGAGCCGAGCCGGATCGCAGGACACGGACTCAACGTGAGGTCAGGTCTCGCTCCGGTTGTTACCGACGTGCGCGGATATTGATCCCTACAAGCAGCTGAGGGGTTTCCAGGCTCGTTCTGATTGGTTGCCAGGAGCTTTGCTAGGTCCCGACCGCACAGGCTCTTCTCAGCTCTGCAGATCCTCAGCACAGCATTTCCCTACAGCCCCCCGTATCGGAGGCCGGGAGCCTCAGAGACCCCCATAGCAGAGGCTGGGAGGCTCCCAGCCCCCCATAGGAGAGGCTCTAGGTCCCCATATCGGAGGCCAGGAGACTCAGAGACCCCCATATCGGAGTCCAGGAGGACTGCCCCCCGCTTAGCGGACTCCAGGAGGCTCCAGGCCCCCCATAGGAGAGGCTCAGAGACCCCCATAGAGGAGGCTGGGAGACTCCCAGACCCCAATGGTGGAGGCCAGGAGGCTCGGAGGCTCCTGTATGAGAGGCCAGGAGGCTCCCAGCCCCCCCATATCCGAGTCCAGGAGGCTCAGACCCACATAGAGAAGGCTTGGACACTCAGAGGCCACTATATGAGAGGCCAGGAGGCTGAGAGATGCCTGTAGTGGAGTCCACGAGGCTCAGAGACCTCCATAGAGGAGGCTGGGAGGCTCCCAGACTCCCATAGGAGAGGCTCAGAGGACGCCATGAAGGAGTCCAGGAGGCTCAGAGACCCTATAGATGAGGCCGGGAGGCTCCCAGTTTCCCGTAGTGGAGGCCAGGAGGCTCCAGGGCCCCCCATATCGGATGCCGGGAGGCTCCCAGTTGTGCACAGAGGAGGCCGGGAGGCTCAGAGGCCCTTGTAGATGAGGCTGGGAAGCTCCCAGACCCCCATAGGGAAGGATGGGAGGCTCAGGGGCCCCATATTGGAGGCCAGGAGGCTCCCAGTCCCACATATCGAAGGCCGGGAGGCTCAGAGGCCCCCATAGAGGAGATCAGGAGGCTCCCAGCTCCCCATATCTGAGTCCAGGAGGCTCAGAGTTCCCTAGGACCCCCTATAGCCCCCAGAGAGCCTCCTAGAGCTCCCATAGGACGCCCTAGAGCTCCCCTAGGGCCCCCTATAGCCCCCATAGGACCACCTAGAGCTCCCCTAGGGCCCCCTATAACCACCATAGGACCCCATATAGTCCCCATAGGATGCCCTATAGCCCCCATAGGGCCCCCTAGAGCTCCCCTAGGAACCCCAGAGCTCCCCTAGGACCCCCTATAGCTCCCATAGGGCTCCCTAGAGCTCCATGGGGCGCCCTAGAGCTCCCCTAGGGCCCCCTATAACCACCATAGGACCCTCTATAGCCCCCATAGGACCCCCTAGAGCTCCTATAAATCCCCCAGAGCACCCATAGGATCCCCTAGAGATCCCCTAGGACCCCCCAGAACTCCCCTAGGACCCCCTATAAGCCCCATACGACCCCCTAGAGCCCCCATAGGAACCCCTAGAGCTCCTATAGCCCCCCTAAACCTCCTCTATGACCCTCTATAGTCCCCATAGGATGCCCTAGAGCTCCCATAGGGCCACCTATGACCACCATAGGACCCACTATAGCCCCCATAGGGCCCCCTAGCGCCCACACAGGACCCCCAGAGCTCCCTAGGACCCCCTTATAACCACCATAGGATGCCCTATAGCCCCCATAGGGCCCCGTGGAGCTCCCCTAGGACCACCAGAGCTCCCCTAGAAACCCTATAGACCCCATAGGGCCCCCTAGAGCTCCCCTAGGACCCCCTAGAGCCCGCATAGGACCCCCTAGAGACCCCACAGGACCCCCTATAACCCCGATAGGGCCCCATAGAGCTCCCATAGGACCCCGTATAGCCCCCATAGGACCCCCTAGAGCTCCTATAGACCCCCTAGACCTCCTATAGGATCCCCTATAGACCCCATAGGATGCCCTAGAGCTCGCATAGGGCACACTATAACCACCATAGGAGCCCCTATAGACCCCCGAGGACCCCCAGAGCTCCCCTAGGACCCCCTATAGCCACCATAGGATCCCCTAGAGCTCCCCTAGAACCCCCAGAGCTCCCATAGGACCCCCTATAGCACCCATCGGGCCCCCTAGAGCTCCCTTAGGGGCCCCTATAGCCCCATAGGACCCCCTAGAGCCCCCATAGGGCCCCCTAGAGACCCCACGGGATCCCCACAGCTCCCCTACGACCCCCTATAGCCCCCATAGGGCCTCCTAGAGCTCCCATAGGGCCCCCTATAGCCCCCACTGGACCCCAGAGCTCCCATAGAACCCCCTAAAGCCCCCATAGGACCCCCTAGAGCTCCACGGGATGCCCTAGAGCTCCCCTAGGACCCCCTATAACCCCCATAGGACCCCCTAGAGCCCGCATAGGACCCCCTAGAGACCCCACAGGACCCCCTATAACCCCGATAGGGCCCCCTAGAACTCCCAAAGGACCCCCTAGAGCCCCATAGGAACCCCTAGAGCTCCTATAGCCCCCCTAGAGCTTCTATAAGATCCCCTATAGTCCCCATAGGATGCCCTAGAGCTCCCATAGGGCCACCTATAACCACCGTAGGACCCCTAAGAGCCCCCATAGGGCCCCCAGAGCTCCCCTAGAACCCCCAGAGCGCCACTAGGAGCCCCTATAGCCCCCATAGGACCACCTAGAGCTCCCCTAGGGCCCCCTATATCCACCATAGCATGCCCTATAGCCCCCATAGGCCCCCCTAGAGCTCCTATAGCCCCCCTAGAGCTCCTATAGCCCCCCTAGAGCTCCTATAGGACCCCCTATAGTCCCCATAGGATGCCCTATAGCCCCCATAGGGCCCCCTAGAGGTCCAATAGGACGCCCTAGAGCCCCCATAGGATGCCCTAGAGCTCCTATAGGATCCCCTATAGTCCCCATGGGATGCCCGAGAGCTCCCCTAGGGCCCCCTATAACCACCATAGGACCTTCTATAGCCCCCATAGGACCCCCTAAAGCTCCTATAATTCCCCAGAGCCCCCATAGGACCCCCAGAGCTCCCCTAGGAGCCCCTATAGCCCCCGGACAGCCTCCTAGAGCTCCCATAGGACGCCCTAGAGCTCCCCTAGGGCCCCCTATAACCACCATAGGACCCACTATAGCCCCCATAGGACCCCCTAGAACTCCCCCAGCGCCCCCTATAACCACCATAGGACCCCCCTATAGCCCCCCTAGGACCCCCAGAGCTCCCATACGACCCCCTAGAGCTCCACTAGGAGCCCCAGAGCTCCCATAGAACCCCCTATAGCCCCCATAGGGGCCCCTAGAGCTCCCTTAGGGCCCCCGATAACCACCAAAGGACACTCCATAGCCCCCATAGGACCCCTTAGACCTCTCATAGGTCTCTCATAGGTCTATACCCCGTATAGCTCCCAGAGGAACTCCTAGAGCTCCTATTGCCCCCCTAGAGCTCCTATATAATCCCCTATGTTCCCCATAGAATGCCCTAGAGCTCCCATAGGGCCACCTATAACCTCCTTAGGACCCCTAAGAGCCCCCATAGGGCCCCCTAGCGCCCCCACAGGACGCCCAGAGCTCCCCTAGGACCCCCTATAACCACCATAGGACCCCGTATAGGCCCCATAGGACCACCTAGAGCTCCTATAGCCTTCCTAGAGCTCCTATAGGACTCCCTATAGTCTCCATAGGACCCCCTAGACCTCACATAATACCCCCTATAGCTACCTTAGGAACTCCTAAAGCTCCTATTGCCCCATTAGAGCTCCTATAGGTTCCCCTATATTCCCCATAGAATGCCCTAGAACTCCCATAGGGCCTGCTATAACCATCATAGGACCCCTTATTGTCCCCTTAGGGCCCCACTGAGCTCCCATAGGAACCCCTTCAGCTTCATGGGACGCCCTAGAGCTCCCCTAGAGCCCCCTATAACCACCATAGGATCCCCTGTAGCCCCCATAGGACCCCCAGAGCTCCCCTAGGACCCCCTATAGTCCCAAAGAGAGCCTCCTAGAGCTCCCATAGGATGCCCTAGAGCTCCCCTAGGGCCCCCTATAACCACCATAGGACCCTCTATAGCCCCCATAGGATCTCCTAGAGCTCCCATAGGACGCCCTATAGCCCCCATTGGATCCCCCAGAGCTCCCCTAGGACCCCCTATAGCTCCCATAGGGAACCCTAGAGCTCCTATAGACCCCCTATAGACCCCATAGGATGCCCTAGAGCTCTCATAGGGCACACAATAACCACCACAGTACCCTCTATAGCCCCCATAGGACCCCCTAGAACTTGCCCAGCATTCCCTTTAACCACCATAGGACCCTCTATAGCTCCCCTAGGACCCCCAGAGCTCTTCTAGAACCCCTATAGCCCCCATAGGGCTCCCTAGAGCTCCCCTAGGACCCCCTATAGCCCCCATAGGACCCCGTATAGCCCCCATAGGACCCCCTAGAGCTCCCCTAGGACCCCCCAGAGTTCCACTAGGACCCTCTATAACCCTCATAGGGCCCCCTAGAGCTCCCCTAGGACCCCCTACAGCGCCCATAGGGAACCCTAGCGCTCCCATAGGACCCTCTAGAGCCCCCATAAGGCCCCCTAGAGCTCCATGGGACGCCCTAGAGCTCCCCTAGGGCCCCCTATAACCACCATAGGACCTTCTATAGCCCCCATAGGACCCCCTAAAGCTCCTATAACTCCCCCAGAGCCCCCATAGGACCCCCTATAACCCCCATAGGACCCCCTAGGGCTCCCATAGGACCCCCTACAGCGCCCATAGGACCCCCTAGAGCTCCCATAGGACCCCCAGAGCTCCCCTAGGACCCCCTACAGCCCCTATAGGGCCGCCTAGAGCTCCCATAGGACGCCCTAGAGCTCCTATAGGGCCCCCTATAACCTCCATAGGACCCCCTAGAGCTCCCCTAGGGCCCCCTAGAGCCCCCATAGGGCCCCCTAGAGCCCCCATGGGGCCCCCTAGAGCTCCCATAGGACCCCCTAGAGCTCCCATAGGACCCCCTAGACCTCTATAGACTATAGGACCCTCTATAGTGCCCATAGGATGCCCTAGAGCTCCCATAGGGTCCCCTATAACCTCCATAGGACCCTCTATAGCCCCCATTGGACCCCCTAGAGCTCCCCTAGGACCCACCAGAGCTCCCCTAGGACACCCTATAACCCCGGCAGGACCCCCAGAGCTCCCCTAGGACCCCCTATGGCCCCCATAGGAACCCCTAGAGCTCCTATAAGATCCCCTATAGTCCCCATAGGATGCCCTAGAGCTCCCCTAGGACGCCCTATAACCACCATAGGATGCCCTATAGACCCCATAGTGCCCCCTGGAGCTCCCCTAGGAACCCCACAGCTCACCGGGATCCCCTATAGCCCCCATAGGGCCCCCTACAAATCCCCTAGGACCGCATAGAGCTCCCCTAGAACCCCCTATAGCCCACATAGGACCCCCTAGAACTCCCATAGGACCCCCTACAGCGCCTATAGGACCCCGTAGAGCTCCCCTAGGACCCGCTATAACCACCATAGGACCCCCTATAGCCCCCATAGGACCTCCTAGAGCTCCTATAGACCCCCTAGAGCTCCTATAGTACCTCCTATAGACCCCATAGGATGTCCTAGAGCTCCCATAGGGCACACTATAACCACCATAGGACCCTCTATAGCCCCCATAGGACCCCCTAGAACTCCCATAGGACGCCCTATAGCCCCCATAGGACCCACTAGAACTCCCCCAGGGACCCCTATAACCACGATAGGACCCCCTATAACCCCCCTAGGACCTCCAGATCTCCCATAGGACCCCCTATAGCCCCCATAGGGCCCCCAAGAGCTCGCCTAGGACCCCCAAGAGCTCGCCTAGGACCCCCAAGAGCTCCCCTAGGACCACCTATAACCCCCATAGGGCCCCCTAGAACTCCCATAGGACCCCCTAGAGCTCCCCTAGGGACCCCTAGAGCTCCCCTAGGGCCCCCTATAACAACCATAGGACCCCCTAGAGCCCCCATAGGACCCCCTAGAGCCCCCATAGGGCCCCCTATAGCCCCCATAGGGCCCCCTATAGCTCCCCTAGGACCCCCAAGAGCTCCCCTAGGACCCCCTATAACCCCCATAGGGCCCCCTAGAACTCCCATAGGACCCCCTAGAGCCCCCATAGGGCCCCCTATAGCCCCCATAGGGCCCCCTATAGCTCCCCTAGGACCCCCAAGAGCTCCCCTAGGACCCCCTATAACCCCCATAGGGCCCCCTAGAACTCCCATAGGACCCTCTAGAGCCCCCCTAGGGCCCCCTATAGCTCCCCCAGGGCCCCCTATAGCTCCCCTAGGGCCCCCAAGAGCTCCCATGGGGCCCCCTAGAACTCCCATGGGGCCCCCTAGAACTCCCATGGGGCCCCCTAGAACTCCCATGGGGCCCCCTAGAACTCCCATAGGGCCCCCTAGAACTCCCATAGGGCCCCCTAGAGCCCCCATAGGAACCCCTAGAGCTCCTATAGCCCCCCTAGAGCTTCTATAGGATCCCCAATAGTCCCCATAGGATGCCCTAGAGCTCCCATAGGACCACCTATAACCACCATAGGACCCCTAAGATCCCCCATAGGGCCCCCTAGAGGCCCCACAGGACCCCCAGAGCTCCCCTAGGACACCCTATAACCACCATAGGACCCTGTATAGGCCCCATAGGACCTCTTAGAGCTCCTATGGGACTCCCTATTGTCCCCATAGGATGCCCTATAACCCCCATAGGACCACCTAGAGCTCCCCTAGGGGCTCCTATAACCACCATAGGATGCCCTATAGTCCCCATAGGGCCCCCTAGATTTCCCCTAGGACCCCCAGAGCTCCCCTAGGACCCACTGTAGTCCCCATAGGGCCCCCTAGAGCCCCCACAGGACCCCCAGAGCTCCCCTAGGACCACCAAGAGCTCCCCTAGGAACCCCTATAACCCCCATAGGGCCCCCTCAAACTCCCGTAGGACCCCATAGAGCCCCCATAGGAACCCCTAGAGCTCCTATAGCCCCCCTAAAGCTTCTATAGGATCCCCTATAGTCCCCATAGGATGCCCTAGAGCTCCCATAGGGCCCTCTAGAGGCCCCACAGGACACCGAGAGCTCCCCTAGGACCCCCTATAACCACCATAGGACCCCGTATAGGCCCCATAGAACCTCCTAGAGCTCCTATAGGACTCCCTATTGTCCCCATAGGATGCCCTATAGCCCCCATAGGGCCCCCTAGAGCTCCCCTAGGAACCCCAGAGCTCCCCTAGGACCCCCTATAGCTCCCATAGGGCTCCCTAGAGCTCCATGGGGCGCCCTAGAGCTCCCCTAGGGCCCCCTATAAGCCCCATAGGACCCCCTAGAGCCCCCATAGGAACCCCTAGAGCTCCTATAGACCCCCTAAACCTCCTCTATGACCCTCCATAGTCCCCATAGGATGCCCTAGAGCTCCCATAGGGCCACCTATAACCACCATAGGACCCACTATAGCCCCCATAGGGCCCCCTAGCGCCCACACAGGACCCCCAGAGCTCCCTAGGACCCCCTTATAACCACCATAGGATGCCCTATAGCCCCCATAGGGCCCCGTGGAGCTCCCCTAGGACCACCAGAGCTCCCCTAGAAACCCTATAGACCCCATAGGGCCCCCTAGAGCTCCCCTAGGACCTCCTAGAGCCCGCATAGGACCCCCTAGAGACCCCACAGGACCCCTATAACCCCGATAGGGCCCCATAGAGCTCCCATAGGACCCCGTATAGCCCCCATAGGACCCCCTAAAACTTGCCCAGCATTCCCTTTAACCACCATAGGACCCTCTATAGCTCCCCTAGGACCCCCAGAGCTCCCCTAGGACCCCTTATAACCA
Source organism: Tinamus guttatus (assembly GCF_059628265.1). Classification (NCBI taxonomy): domain Eukaryota; kingdom Metazoa; phylum Chordata; class Aves; order Tinamiformes; family Tinamidae; genus Tinamus; species Tinamus guttatus. The sequence continues at coordinate 30,853 of NW_028289454.1, forward strand.
CCATAGGATGCCCTATAGCCCCCATAGGGCCCCCTAGAGCTCCCCTAGGACCCCTAGAGACCCCACAGGACCCCCTATAACCCCGATAGGGCCCCCTAGAACTCCCAAAGGACCCCCTAGAGCCCCATAGGAACCCCTAGAGCTCCTATAGCCCCCCTAGAGCTTCTATAAGATCCCCTATAGTCCCCATAGGATGCCCTAGAGCTCCCATAGGGCCACCTATAACCACCATAGGACCCCTAAGAGCCCCCATAGGGCCCCCAGAGCTCCCCTAGAACCCCCAGAGCGCCACTAGGAGCCCCTATAGCCCCCATAGGACCACCTAGAGCTCCCCTAGGTTCCCCTATATCCACCATAGCATGCCCTATAGCCCCCATAGGGCCCCCTAGAGCTCCTATAGCCCCCCTAGAGCTCCTATAGGACCCCCTATAGTCCCCATAGGATGCCCTATAGCCCCCATAGGGCCCCCCTAGAGGTCCCATAGGACGCCCTAGAGCCCCCATAGGATGCCCTAGAGCTCCTATAGGATCCCCTATAGTCCCCATAGGATGCCCGAGAGCTCCCCTAGGGCCCCTATTACCACCATAGGACCTTCTATAGCCACCATAGGACCCCCTAAAGCTCCTATAATTCCCCAGAGCCCCCATAGGACCCCCAGAGCTTCCCTAGGAGCCCCTATAGCCCCCAGAGAGCCTCCTAGAGCTCCCATAGGACGCCCTAGAGCTCCCCTAGGGCCCCCTATACCCAACATAGGACCCACTATAGCCCCCATAGGACCCACTAGAACTCCCCCAGCGCCCCCTATAACCACCATAGGACCCCCCTATAGCCCCCCTAGGACCCCCAGAGCTCCCATACGACCCCCTAGAGCTCCACTAGGAGCCCCAGAGCTCCCATAGAACCCCCTATAGCCCCCATAGGGGCCCCTAGAGCTCCCTTAGGGCCCCCGATAAGCACCAAAGGACACTCCATAGCCCCCATAGGACCCCTTAGACCTCTTATAGTACCCCGTATAGCTCCCAGAGGAACTCCTAGAGCTCCTATTGCCCCCCTAGGGCTCCTATAGGATCCCCTATATTCCCCATAGAATGGCCTAGAGCTCCCATAGGGCCACCTATAACCTCCTTAGGACCCCTAAGAGCCCCCATAGGGCCCCCTAGCGCCCCCACAGGACGCCCAGAGCTCCCCTAGGACCCCCTATAACCACCATAGGACCCCGTATAGGCCCCATAGGACCACCTAGAGCTCCCCTAGGGCCCCCTGTAGCTCCCCTCGGACACCGGATAGGCACCATAGGACCACCTAGAGCTCCTATAGCCTTCCTAGAGCTCCTATAGGACTCCCTATAGTCTCCATAGGACCCCCTAGACCTCACATAATACCCCCTATAGCTACCTTAGGAACTCCTAAAGCTCCTATTGCCCCCCTAGAGCTCCTATAGGTTCCCCTATATTCCCCATAGAATGCCCTAGAACTCCCATAGGGCCCGCTATAACCATCATAGGACCCCTTATTGCCCCCTTAGGGCCCCACTGACCTCCCATAGAAACCCCTACAGCTTCATGGGACGCCCTAGAGCTCCCCTAGAGCCCCCTATAACCACCATAGGATCCCCTGTAGCCCCCATAGGACCCCCAGAGCTCCCCTAGGACCCCCTATAGTCCCAAAAAGAGCCTCCTAGAGCTCCCATAGGATGCCCTAGAGCTCCCCTAGGGCCCCTTATAACCACCATAGGACCCTCTATAGCCCCCATAGGATCTCCTAGAGCTCCCATAGGACGCCCTATAGCCCCCATTGGATCCCCCAGAGCTCCCCTAGGACCCCCCAGAGCTCCCCTAGGACCCCCTATAGCTCCCATAGGGAACCCTAGAGCTCCTATAGACCCCCTATAGACCCCATAGGATGCCCTAGAGCTCTCATAGGGCACACTATAACCACCACAGGACCCTCTATAGCCCCCATAGGACCCCCTAGAACTTGCCCAGCATTCCCTTTAACCACCATAGGACCCTCTATAGCTCCCCTAGGACCCCTTATAACCACCATAGGATGCCCTATAGCCCCCATAGGGCACCCTGAAGCTCCCCTAGGACCCCCAGAGCTCTTCTAGAACCCCTATAGCCCCCATAGGGCTCCCTAGAGCTCCCCTAGGACCCCCTATAGCCCCCATAGGACCCCCTAGAGCTCCCCTAGGACCCACCAGAGTTCCCCTAGGACCCTCTATAACCCTCATAGGGCCCCCTAGAGCTCCCCTAGGACCCCCTACAGCGCCCATAGGACCCCCTATAGTCCCCATAGGACCCCCCAGAGCTCCCCTAGGACCCCCTATAGCTCCCATAGGGAACCCTAGAGCTCCCATAGGACCCTCTAGAGCCCCCATAAGGCCCCCTAGAGCTCCATGGGACGCCCTAGAGCTCCCCTAGGGCCCCCTATAACCACCATAGGACCTTCTATAGCCCCCATAGGACCCCCTAAAGCTCCTATAACTCCCCCAGAGCCCCCATAGGACACCCTATAACCCCCATAGGACCCCCTAGGGCTCCCATAGGACCCCGTACAGCACCCATAGGACCCCCTAGAGCTCCCCTAGGACCCGCTATAACCACCATAGGACCCCCTGTTGTCCCCATAGGACCCCCTATTGTCCCCATAGGACCCCCAGAGCTCCCCTAGGACCCCATATAGCCCCCATAGGGCCCCCTAGAGCTCCCATAGGACCCCCAGAGCTCCTCTAGGACCCCCTACAGCCCCTATAGGGCCTCCTAGAGCTCCCATAGGACGCCCTAGAGCTCCTATAGGGCCCCCTATAACCTCCATAGGACCCCCTAGAGCTCCCCTAGGACCCCCTAGAGCTCCCCTAGGACCCGCTATAACCCTCATAGGGCCCCCTAGAGCCCCCATAGGGCCCCCTAGAGCTCCCATAGGACCCCCTAGAGCTCCCATAGGACCCCCTAGACCTCTATAGACTATAGGACCCTCTATAGTGCCCATAGGATGCCCTAGAGCTCCCATAGGGTCCCCTATAACCTCCATAGGACCCTCTATAGCCCCCATTGGACCCCCTAGAGCTCCCCTAGGACCCCCCAGAGCTCCCCTAGGACCCCCTATGGCCCCCATAGGAACTCCTAGAGCTCCTATAAGATCCCCCATAGTCCCCATAGGATGCCCTAGAGCTCCCCTAGGACGCCCTATAACCACCATAGGATGCCCTATAGACCCCATAGTGCCCCCTGGAGCTCCCCTAGGACCCCCAGAGCTCACCGGGATCCCCTATAGCCCCCATAGGATGCCCTAGAGCTCCCATAGGACCACCTATAACCACCATAGGACCCCTAAGAGCCCCCATAGGGCCCCCTAGAGGCCCCACAGGACCCTCAGAGCTCCCCTAGGACACCCTATAACCACCATAGGACCCTGTATAGGCCCCATAGGACCTCCTAGAGCTCCTATGGGACTCCCTATTGTCCCCATAGGATGCCCTATAACCCCCATAGGGCCCCCTGGAGCTCCCCTAGGACCCCCTATAGCCCCCATAGGGCCCCCTAGAGCTCCCATAGGATCCCCTGAGCTCCCCTAGGACCCCCTACAGCCCCTATAGGGCCTCCTAGAGCTCCCATAGGACGCCCTAGAGCTCCTATAGGGCCTCCTATAACCTCCATAGGACCCCCTAGAGCTCCCCTAGGACCCCCTAGAGCTCCCCTAGGACCCGCTATAACCCTTATAGGGCCCCCTAGAGCCCCCATAGGGCCCCCTAGAGCTCCCATAGGACCCCCTAGACCTCTATAGACTATAGGACCCTCTATAGTGCCCATGGGATGCCCTAGAGCTCCCATAGGGTCCCCTATAACCTCCATAGGACCCTCTATAGCCCCCATTGGACCCCCTAGAGCTCCCCTAGGACCCACCAGAGCTCCCCTAGGACACCCTATAACCCCGGCAGGACCCCCAGAGCTACCCTAGGACCCCCTATGGCCACCATAGGAACCCCTAGAGCTCCTATAAGATCCCCTATAGCCCCCATAGGGCCCCCTATAGCTCGCCTAGGACCCCCAAGAGCTCGCCTAGGACCCCCAAGAGCTCCCCTAGGACCCCCTATAACCCCCATAGGGCCCCCTAGAACTCCCATAGGACCCCCTAGAGCTCCACTAGGGCCCCCTATAGCCCCCACAGGACCCGCTATAGCCCCCATAGGACCCGCTATAGTCCCCATAGGACCCCCAGAGCCCCCATAGGACCCCCTAGAGCCCCCATAGCGCCCCCTATAGCCCCCATAGTGCCCCCTATAGTTCGCCTAGGACCCCCAAGAGCTCCCCTAGGACGCCCTATAACCCCCATAGGGCCCCCTAGAACTCCCATAGGACCCCCTAGAGCTCCACTAGGGACCCCTAGAGCTCCCCTAGGGCCCCCTATAACAACCATAGGGCCCCCTAGAGCCCCCATAGGGCCCCCTATAGCTCCCCTAGAGCCCCCATAGGGCCCCCTAGAGCCCCCATAGGGCCCCCTATAGCTCCCCTAGGACCCCCAAGAGCTCGCCTAGGACCCCCAAGAGCTCCCCTAGGACCCCCTAGAGCCCCCATAGGGCCCCCTAGAGCCCCCATAGGACCCCCTAGAGCCCCCATAGGGCCCCCTATAGCCCCCATAGGGCCCCCTATAGCTCGCCTAGGACCCCCAAGAGCTCGCCTAGGACCCCCAAGAGCTCCCCTAGGACCCCCTATAACCCCCATAGGGCCCCCTAGAACTCCCATAGGACCCCCTAGAGCTCCACTAGGGCCCCCTAGAGCTCCCCTAGGGCCCCGTATATCCCCCATAGGACCCCCTAGAGCCCCCATAGGACCCCCTAGAGCCCCCATAGCGCCCCCTATAGCCCCCATAGGGCCCCCTATAGCTCGCCTAGGACCCCCAAGAGCTCCCCTAGGACCCCCAAGAGCTCCCCTAGGACCCCCTATAACCCCCATAGGGCCCCCTATAACCCCCATAGGGCCCCCTAGAACTCCCATAGGACCCCCTAGAGCGCCCATAGGGCCCCCTATAGCCCCCATAGGGCCCCCTATAGCTCCCCTAGGACCCCCAAGAGCTCCCCTAGGACCCCCTATAACCCCCATAGGGCCCCCAAGAACTCCCTTAGGACCCCCTAGAGCCCCCATAGGGCCCCCTAGAACTCCCATAGGACCCTCTATAGTACCCATAGGATGCCCTAGAGCCCCCACAGGACCCCCAGAGCTCCCCTAGGACACCCTATAACCACCATAGGACCCTGTATAGGCCCCATAGGACCTCCTAGAGCTCCTATGGGACTCCCTATTGTCCCCATAGGATGCCCTATAACCCCCATAGGGCCCCCTGGAGCTCCCCTAGGACCCCCTATAGCCCCCATAGGACCACCTAGAGCTCCCCTAGGGCCCCCTATAACCACCATAGGATGCCCTATAGTCCCCATAGGGCCCCCTAGATTTCCCCTAGGACCCCCAGAGCTCCCCTAGGACCCACTGTAGTCCCCATAGGGCCCCCTAGAGCCCCCACAGGACCCCCAGAGCTCCCCTAGGACCCCCAAGAGCTCCCCTAGGAACCCCTATAACCCCCATAGGGCCCCCTCGAACTCCCGTAGGACCCCATAGAGCCCCCATAGGAACCCCTAGAGCTCCTATAGCCCCCCTAAAGCTTCTATAGGATCCCCTATAGTCCCCATAGGATGCCCTAGAGCTCCCATAGGGCCCTCTAGAGGCCCCACAGGACACCGAGAGCTCCCCTAGGACCCCCTATAACCACCATAGGACCCCGTATAGGCCCCATAGAACCTCCTAGAGCTCCTATAGGACTCCCTATTGTCCCCATAGGATGCCCTATAGCCCCCATAGGGGCCCCTAGAGCTCCCCTAGGAACCCCAGAGCTCCCCTAGGACCCCCTATAGCTCCCATAGGGCTCCCTAGAGCTCCATGGGGCGCCCTAGAGCTCCCCTAGGGCCCCCTATAACCACCATAGGACCCTCTATAGCCCCCATAGGACCCCCTAGAGCTCCTATAAATCCCCCAGAGCACCCATAGGATCCCCTAGAGATCCCCTAGGACCCCCCAGAACTCCCCTAGGACCCCCTATAAGCCCCATAGGACCCCCTAGAGCCCCCATAGGAACCCCTAGAGCTCCTATAGACCCCCTAAACCTCCTCTATGACCCTCTATAGTCCCCATAGGATGCCCTAGAGCTCCCATAGGGCCACCTATAACCACCATAGGACCCACTATAGCCCCCATAGGGCCCCCTAGCGCCCACACAGGACCCCCAGAGCTCCCTAGGACCCCCTTATAACCACCATAGGATGCCCTATAGCCCCCATAGGGCCCCGTGGAGCTCCCCTAGGACCACCAGAGCTCCCCTAGAAACCCTATAGACCCCATAGGGCCCCCTAGAGCTCCCCTAGGACCCCCTAGAGCCCGCATAGGACCCCCTAGAGACCCCACAGGACCCCCTATAACACCGATAGGGCCCCATAGAGCTCCCATAGGACCCCGTATAGCCCCCATAGGACCCCCTAGAACTTGCCCAGCATTCCCTTTAACCACCATAGGACCCTCTATAGCTCCCCTAGGACCCCCAGAGCTCCCCTAGGACCCCTTATAACCACCATAGGATGCCCTATAGGCCCCATAGGGCCCCCTAGAGCTCCCCTAGGACCCCCTAGAGCCCGCATAGGACCCCCTAGAGACCCCACAGGACCCCCTATAACCCCGATAGGGCCCCATAGAGCTCCCATAGGACCCTGTATAGCCCCCATAGGACCCCCTAGAACTTGCCCAGCATTCCCTTTTACCACCATAGGATGCCCTATAGCCCCCATAGGGCACCCTGAACCTCCCCTAGGACCCCCAGAGCTCTTCTAGTACCCCTATAGCCCCCATAAGGCTCCCTAGAGCTCCCCTAGGACCCCCTATAGCCCCCATAGGACCCCGTATATCCCCCATAGGACCCCCTAGAGCTCCTATAGACCCCCTAGACCTCCTATAGAATCCCCTATAGACCCCATAGGATGCCCTAGAGCTCGCATAGGGCACACTATAACCACCATAGGAGCCCCTATAGACCCCCTAGGGCCCCCAGATCTCCCCTAGGACCCCCTGTAGCCCCCATAGGATCCCCTAGAGCTCCCCTAGAACCCCCAGAGGTCCCATAGGACCCCCTATAGCACCCATCGGGCCCCCTAGAGCTCCCTTAGGGGCCCCTATAGCCCCCATAGGACCCCCTAGAGCCCCCATAGGGCCCCCTAGAGACCCCACGGGATCCCCACAGCTCCCCTACGACCCCCTATAGCCCCCATAGGGCCTCCTAGAGCTCCCATAGGGCCCCCTATAGCCCCCACTGGACCCCAGAGCTCCCATAGAACCCCCTAAAGCCCCCATAGGACCCCCTAGAGCTCCACGGGACGCCCTAGAGCTCCCCTAGGACCCCCTAGAGCCCGCATAGGACCCCCTAGAGCCCGCATAGGACCCCCTAGAGACCCCATAGGACCCCCTATAACCCCGATAGGGCCCCCTAGAACTCCCAAAGGACCCCTAGAGCCCCATAGGAACCCCTAGAGCTCCTATAGCCCCCCTAGAGCTTCTATAAGATCCCCTATAGTCCCCATAGGATGCCCTAGAGCTCCCATAGGGCCACCTATAACCACCATAGGACCCCTAAGAGCCCCCATAGGGCCCCCAGAGCTCCCCTAGAACCCCCAGAGCGCCACTAGGAGCCCCTATAGCCCCCATAGGACCACCTAGAGCTCCCCTAGGGCCCCCTATAACCACCATAGGATGCCCTATAGCCCCCATAGGGCCCCCTAGAGCTCCTATAGCCCCCCTAGAGCTCCTATAGGACCCCCTATAGTCCCCATAGGATGCCCTATAGCCCCCATAGGGCCCCCTAGAGGTCCCATAGGACGCCCTAGAGCCCCCATAGGATGCCCTAGAGCTCCTATAGGATCCCCTATAGTCCCCATAGGATGCCCGAGAGCTCCCCTAGGGCCCCCTATAACCACCATAGGACCTTCTATAGCCCCCATAGGACCCCCTAAAGCTCCTATAATTCCCCAGAGCCCCCATAGGACCCCCAGAGCTCCCCTAGGAGCCCCTATAGCCCCCAGAGAGCCTCCTAGAGCTCCCATAGGACGCCCTAGAGCTCCCCTAGGGCCCCCTATAACCACCATAGGACCCTCTATAGCCCCTATAGGACCCCCTAGAACTCCCCCAGCGCCCCCTATAACCACCATAGGACCCCCCTATAGCCCCCCTAGGACCCCCAGAGCTCCCATAGGACCCCCTATAGTCCCCATAGGACCCCCCAGAGCTCCCCTAGGACCCCCTATAGCTCCCATAGGGAACCCTAGAGCTCCCATAGGACCCTCTAGAGCCCCCATAAGGCCCCCTAGAGCTCCATGGGACGCCCTAGAGCTCCCCTAGGGCCCCCTATAACCACCATAGGACCTTCTATAGCCCCCATAGGACCCCCTAAAGCTCCTATAACTCCCCCAGAGCCCCCATAGGACCCCCTATAACCCCCATAGGACCCCCTAGGGCTCCCATAGGACCCCGTACAGCACCCATAGGACCCCTTAGAGCTCCCTAGGACCCGCTATAACCACCATAGGACCCCCTATTGTCCCCATAGGACCCCCTATTGTCCCCATAGGACCCCCAGAGTTCCCCTAGGACCCCATATAGCCCCCATAGGGCCCCCTAGAGCTCCCATAGGACCCCCAGAGCTCCCCTAGGACCCCCTACAGCCCCTATAGGGCCTCCTAGAGCTCCCATAGGACGCCCTAGAGCTCCTATAGGGCCCCCTATAACCTCCATAGGACCCCCTAGAGCTCCCCTAGGACCCCCTAGAGCTCCCCTAGGACCCGCTATAACCCCCATAGGGCCCCCTAGAGCCCCCATAGGGCCCCCTAGAGCTCCCATAGGACCCCCTAGACCTCTATAGACTATAGGACCCTCTATAGTGCCCATAGGATGCCCTAGAGCTCCCATAGGGTCCCCTATAACCTCCATAGGACCCTCTATAGCCCCCATTGGACCCCCTAGAGCTCCCCTAGGACCCACCAGAGCTCCCCTAGGACACCCTATAACCCCGGCAGGACCCCCAGAGCTCCCCTAGGACCCCCTATGGCCCCCATAGGAACCCCTAGAGCTCCTATAAGATCCCCCATAGTCCCCATAGGATGCCCTAGAGCTCCCCTAGGACGCCCTATAACCACCATAGGATGCCCTATAGACCCCATAGTGCCCCCTGGAGCTCCCCTAGGACCCCCAGAGCTCACCGGGATCCCCTATAGCCCCCATAGGGCCCCCTACAAATCCCCTAGGACCGCATAGAGCTCCCCTAGAACCCCCTATAGCCCACATAGGACCCCCTAGAACTCCCATAGTACCCCCTATAGTCCCCATAGGACCCCCAGAGCTCCCCTAGGACCCCATATAGCCCTCATAGGGCCCCCAAGAGCTCCCATAGCATGCCCTAGAGCTCCCCTAGGACCCCTTATAACCCCCATAGGGCCCCCTAGAACTCCCATAGTACCCCCTATAGCTTCCATAGGAACCCATAGAGCTCCTATAGGCCACCTAGACCTCCTATAGGACCCTCTATAGTGCCCATAGGATGCCCTAGTTCTCCCATAGGGTCCCCTATAACTTCCATAGGACCCCCTATAGACCGCATATGGCCCCCTAGAGCCCCCACAGGACCCCCAGAGCTCCCCTAGGATCCCCTATAGCCCCCAGAGAGCCTCCTAGAGCTCCCATAGGATGCCCTATATCCCCCATAGGACCTCCTAGAGCTCCTATAGACCCCCTAGAGCTCCTATAGTACCCCCTATAGACCCCATAGGATGTCCTAGAGCTCCCATAGGGCACACTATAACCACCATAGGACCCTCTATAGCCCCCATAGGACCCCCTAGAACTCCCATAGGACGCCCTATAGCCCCCATAGGACCCCCTAGAACTCCCCCAGGGACCCCTATAACCACGATAGGACCCCCTATAGCCCCCCTAGGACCTCCAGATCTCCCATAGGGCCCCCTAGAGCCCCCATAGGGCCCCCTATAGCTCCCCTAGGACCCCCAAGAGATCGCCTAGGACCCCCAAGAGCTCCCCTAGGACCCCCTATAACCCCCATAGGGCCCCCTAGAACTCCCCTAGGGCCCCCTAGAGCTCCCCTAGGGCCCCCTAGAGCCCCCATAGGACCCCCTAGAGCCCCCATAGGGCCCCCTATAGCCCCCATAGGTCCCCCAAGAGCTCCCCTAGGTCCCCCTAGAGCTCCCCTAGGGCCCCCTAGAACTCCCCTAGGGCCCCCTAGAACTCCCCTAGGGCCCCCTAGAACTCCCATAGGGCCCCCTATAGCCCCCATAGGGCCCCCTATAGCCCCCATAGGGCCCCCTATAGCTCCCCTAGGACCCCCAAGAGCTCGCCTAGCACCCCCAAGAGCTCCCCTAGGACCCCCTATAACCCCCATAGGGCCCCCTGGAGCTCCCCTAGGACCCCCTATAGCCCCCATAGGACCACCTAGAGCTCCCCTAGGGCCCCCTATAACCACCATAGGATACCCTATAGTCCCCATAGGGCCCCCTAGATTTCCCCTAGGACCCCCAGAGCTCCCCTAGGACCCCCAGAGCTCCCCTAGGGCCCCCTAGAGCCCCCATAGGGCCCCTTAGAGCCCCCACAGGACCCCCAGAGCTCCCCTAGGACCCCCAAGAGCTCCCCTAGGACCCCCTATAACCCCCATAGGGCCCCCTAGAACTCCCATAGGGCCCCCTAGAGCCCCCATAGGGCCCCCTATAGCTCCCCTAGGACCCCCAAGAGCTCGCCTAGGACCCCCTAGAGCCCCCATAGGGCCCCCTAGAGCCCCCATAGGGCCCCCTAGAGCCCCCATAGGTCCCCCTATAGCTCCCCTAGGACCCCCAAGAGCTCGCCTAGGACCCCCAAGAGCTCCCCTAGGACCCCCTATAACCCCCATAGGGCCCCCTAGAACTCCCACAGGACCCCCTAGAGCCCCCATAGGAACCCCTAGAGCTCCTATAGCCCCCCTAGAGCTTCTATAGGATCCCCTATAGTCCCCATAGGATGCCCTAGAGCTCCCATAGGACCACCTATAACCACCATAGGACCCCTAAGAGCCCCCATAGGGCCCCCTAGAGGCCCCACAGGACCCCCAGAGCTCCCCTAGGACACCCTATAACCACCATAGGACCCTGTATAGGCCCCATAGGACCTCCTAGAGCTCCTATGGGACTCCCTATTGTCCCCATAGGATGCCCTATAACCCCCATAGGGCCCCCTGGAGCTCCCCTAGGACCCCCTATAGCCCCCATAGGACCACCTAGAGCTCCCCTAGGGCCCCCTATAACCACCATAGGATACCCTATAGTCCCCATAGGGCCCCCTAGATTTCCCCTAGGACCCCCAGAGCTCCCCTAGGACCCACTGTAGTCCCCATAGGGCCCCCTAGAGCCCCCACAGGACCCCCAGATCTCCCCTAGGACCCCCTATAACCCCCATAGGGCCCCCTAGAACTCCCATAGGGCCCCCTAGAGCCCCCATAGGGCCCCCTATAGCTCCCCTAGGACCCCCAAGAGCTCGCCTAGGACCCCCTAGAGCCCCCATAGGACCCCCTAGAGCCCCCATAGGGCCCCCTAGAGCCCCCATAGGGCCCCCTATAGCTCCCCTAGGACCCCCAAGAGCTCGCCTAGGACCCCCAAGAGCTCCCCTAGGACCCCCTATAACCCCCATAGGGCCCCCTAGAACTCCCACAGGACCCCCTAGAGCCCCCATAGGAACCCCTAGAGCTCCTATAGCCCCCCTAGAGCTTCTATAGGATCCCCTATAGTCCCCATAGGATGCCCTAGAGCTCCCATAGGACCACCTATAACCACCATAGGACCCCTAAGAGCCCCCATAGGGCCCCCTAGAGGCCCCACAGGACCCCCAGAGCTCCCCTAGGACACCCTATAACCACCATAGGACCCTGTATAGGCCCCATAGGACCTCCTAGAGCTCCTATGGGACTCCCTATTGTCCCCATAGGATGCCCTATAACCCCCATAGGGCCCCCTGGAGCTCCCCTAGGACCCCCTATAGCCCCCATAGGACCACCTAGAGCTCCCCTAGGGCCCCCTATAACCACCATAGGATACCCTATAGTCCCCATAGGGCCCCCTAGAATTCCCCTAGGACCCCCAGAGCTCCCCTAGGACCCACTGTAGTCCCCATAGGGCCCCCTAGAGCCCCCACAGGACCCCGAGAGCTCCCCTAGGACCCCCAAGAGCTCCCCTAGGACCTCCTATAACCCCCATAGGGCCCCCTAGAACTCCCATAGGGCCCCCTAGAACTCCCATAGGGCCCCCTAGAGCCCCCATAGGGCCCCCTATAGCTCCCCTAGGACCCCCAAGAGCTCGCCTAGGACCCCCTAGAGCCCCCATAGGGCCCCCTAGAGCCCCCATAGGGCCCCCTATAGCTCCCCTAGGACCCCCAAGAGCTCCCCTAGGACCCCCTATAACCCCCATAGGGCCCCCTAGAACTCCCACAGGACCCCCTAGAGCCCCCATAGGAACCCCTAGAGCTCCTATAGCCCCCCTAGAGCTTCTATAGGATCCCCTATAGTCCCCATAGGATGCCCTAGAGCTCCCATAGGACCACCTATAACCACCATAGGACCCCAAAGAGATCCCATAGGGCTCCCTAGAGGCCCCACAGGACCCCCAGAGCTCCCCTAGGACACCCTATAACCACCATAGGACCCTGTATAGGCCCCATAGGACCTCCTAGAGCTCCTATGGGACTCCCTATTGTCCCCATAGGATGCCCTATAACCCCCATAGGGCCCCCTGGAGCTCCCCTAGGACCCCCTATAGCCCCCATAGGACCACCTAGAGCTCCCCTAGGGCCCCCTATAACCACCATAGGATGCCCTATAGTCCCCATAGGGCCCCCTAGAGCCCCCACAGGACCCCCAGAGCTCCCCTAGGACCACCAAGAGCTCCCCTAGGAACCCCTATAACCCCCATAGGGCCCCCTCGAACTCCCGTAGGACCCCATAGAGCCCCCATAGGAACCCCTAGAGCTCCTATAGCCCCCCTAAAGCTTCTATAGGATCCCCTATAGTCCCCATAGGATGCCCTAGAGCTCCCATAGGGCCCTCTAGAGGCCCCACAGGACACCGAGAGCTCCCCTAGGACCCCCTATAACCACCATAGGACCCCGTATAGGCCCCATAGAACCTCCTAGAGCTCCTATAGGACTCCCTATTGTCCCCATAGGATGTCCTATAGCCCCCATAGGGCCCCCTAGAGCTCCCCTAGGAACCCCAGAGCTCCCCTAGGACCCCCTATAGCTCCCATAGGGCTCCCTAGAGCTCCATGGGGCGCCCTAGAGCTCCCCTAGGGCCCCCTATAACCACCATAGGACCCTCTATAGCCCCCATAGGACCCCCTAGAGCTCCTATAAATCCCCCAGAGCACCCATAGGATCCCCTAGAGATCCCCTAGGACCCCCCAGAACTCCCCTAGGACCCCCTATAAGCCCCATAGGACCCCCTAGAGCCCCCATAGGAACCCCTAGAGCTCCTATAGACCCCCTAAACCTCCTCTGTGACCCTCTATAGTCCCCATAGGATGCCCTAGAGCTCCCATAGGGCCACCTATAACCACCATAGGACCCACTATAGCCCCCATAGGGCCCCCTAGCGCCCACACAGGACCCCCAGAGCTCCCTAGGACCCCCTTATAACCACCATAGGATGCCCTATAGCCCCCATAGGGCCCCGTGGAGCTCCCCTAGGACCACCAGAGCTCCCCTAGAAACCCTATAGACCCCATAGGGCCCCCTAGAGCTCCCCTAGGACCCCCTAGAGCCCGCATAGGACCCCCTAGAGACCCCACAGGACCCCCTATAACACCGATAGGGCCCCATAGAGCTCCCATAGGACCCCGTATAGCCCCCATAGGACCCCCTAGAACTTGCCCAGCATTCCCTTTAACCACCATAGGACCCTCTATAGCTCCCCTAGGACCCCCAGAGCTCCCCTAGGACCCCTTATAACCACCATAGGATGCCCTATAGCCCCCATAGGGCCCCCTAGAGCTCCCCTAGGACCCCCTAGAGCCCGCATAGGACCCCCTAGAGACCCCACAGGACCCCCTATAACCCCGATAGGGCCCCATAGAGCTCCCATAGGACCCCGTATAGCCCCCATAGGACCCCCTAGAACTTGCCCAGCATTCCCTTTAACCACCATAGGACCCTCTATAGCTCCCCTAGGACCCCCAGAGCTCCCCTAGGACCCCTTATAACCACCATAGGATGCCCTATAGCCCCCATAGGGCACCCTGAAGCTCCCCTAGGACCCCCAGAGCTCTTCTAGTACCCCTATAGCCCCCATAAGGCTCCCTAGAGCTCCCCTAGGACCCCCTATAGCCCCCATAGGACCCCGTATAGCCCCCATAGGACCCCCTAGAGCTCCTATAGACCCCCTAGACCTCCTATAGGATCCCCTATAGACCCCATAGGATGCCCTAGAGCTCGCATAGGGCACACTATAACCACCATAGGAGCCCCTATAGACCCCCTAGGACCCCCAGATCTCCCCTAGGACCCCCTGTAGCCCCCATAGGATCCCCTAGAGCTCCCCTAGAACCCCCAGAGCTCCCATAGGACCCCCTATAGCACCCATCGGGCCCCCTAGAGCTCCCTTAGGGGCCCCTCTAGCCCCCATAGGACCCCCTAGAGCCCCCATAGGGACCCCTAGAGACCCCACGGGATCCCCACAGCTCCCCTACGACCCCCTATAGCCCCCATAGGGCCTCCTAGAGCTCCCATAGGGCCCCCTATAGCCCCCACTGGACCCCAGAGCTCCCCTAGGACCCCCTATAACCCCTATAGGACCCCCTAGAGCCCGCATAGGACCCCCTAGAGACCCCACAGGACCCCCTATAACCCCGATAGGGCCCCCTAGAACTCCCAAAGGACCCCCTAGAGCCCCATAGGAACCCCTAGAGCTCTTATAGCCCCCCTAGAGCTTCTATAAGATCCCCTATACTCCCCATAGGATGCCCTAGAGCTCCCATAGGGCCACCTATAACCACCATAGGACCCCTAAGAACCCCCATAGGGCCCCCAGAGCTCCCCTAGAACCCCCAGAGCGCCACTAGGAGCCCCTATAGCCCCCATAGGACCACCTAGAGCTCCCCTAGGGCCCCCTATAACCACCATAGGATGCCCTATAGCCCCCATAGGGCCCCCTAGAGCTCCTATAGCCCCCCTAGAGCTCCTATAGGACCCCCTATAGTCCCCATAGGATGCCCTATAGCCCCCATAGGGCCCCCTAGAGGTCCCATAGGACGCCCTAGAGCCCCCATAGGATGCCCTAGAGCTCCTATAGGATCCCCTATAGTCCCCATAGGATGCCCGAGAGCTCCCCTAGGGCCCCCTATAACCACCATAGGACCTTCTATAGCCCCCATAGGACCCCCTAAAGCTCCTATAATTCCCCAGAGCCCCCATAGGACCCCCAGAGCTCCCCTAGGAGCCCCTATAGCCCCCAGAGAGCCTCCTAGAGCTCCCATAGGACGCCCTAGAGCTCCCCTAGGGCCCCCTATAACCACCATAGGACCCACTATAGCCCCTATAGGACCCCCTAGAACTCCCCCAGCGCCCCCTATAACCACCATAGGACCCCCCTATAGCCCCCCTAGGACCCCCAGAGCTCCCCTAGGACCCTCTATAACCCTCATAGGGCCCCCTAGAGCTCCCCTAGGACCCCCTACAGCGCCCATAGGACCCCCTATAGTCCCCATAGGACCCCCCAGAGCTCCCCTAGGACCCCCTATAGCTCCCATAGGGAACCCTAGAGCTCCCATAGGACCCTCTAGAGCCCCCATAAGGCCCCCTAGAGCTCCATGGGACGCCCTAGAGCTCCCCTAGGGCCCCCTATAACCACCATAGGACCTTCTATAGCCCCCATAGGACCCCCTAAAGCTCCTATAACTCCCCCAGAGCCCCCATAGGACCCCCTATAACCCCCATAGGACCCCCTAGGGCTCCCATAGGACCCCGTACAGCACCCATAGGACCCTCTAGAGCTCCCCTAGGACCCGCTATAACCACCATAGGACCCCCTATTGTCCCCATAGGACCCCCCATTGTCCCCATAGGACCCCCAGAGCTCCCCTAGGACCCCATATAGCCCCCATAGGGCCCCCTAGAGCTCCCATAGGACCCCCAGAGCTCCCCTAGGACCCCCTACAGCCCCTATAGGGCCTCCTAGAGCTCCCATAGGACGCCCTAGAGCTCCTATAGGGCCCCCTATAACCTCCATAGGACCCCCTAGAGCTCCCCTAGGACCCCCTAGAGCTCCCCTAGGACCCGCTATAACCCTCATAGGGCCCCCTAGAGCTCCCATAGGGCCCCCTAGAGCTCCCATAGGGCCCCCTAGAGCTCCCATAGGACCCCCTAGACCTCTATAGACTATAGGACCCTCTATAGTGCCCATAGGATGCCCTAGAGCTCCCATAGGGTCCCCTATAACCTCCATAGGACCCTCTATAGCCCCCATTGGACCCCCTAGAGCTCCCCTAGGACCCCCCAGAGCTCCCCTAGGACCCCCTATGGCCCCCATAGGAACTCCTAGAGCTCCTATAAGATCCCCCATAGTCCCCATAGGATGCCCTAGAGCTCCCCTAGGACGCCCTATAACCCCGGCAGGACCCCCAGAGCTCCCCTAGGACCCCCTATGGCCCCCATAGGAACCCCTAGAGCTCCTATAAGATCCCCTATAGTCCCCATAGGATGCCCTAGAGCTCCCCTAGGACGCCCTATAACCACCATAGGATGCCCTATAGACCCCATAGTGCCCCCTGGAGCTCCCCTAGGACCCCCAGAGCTCACCGGGATCCCCTATAGCCCCCATAGGGCCCCCTACAAATCCCCTAGGACCGCATAGAGCTCCCCTAGAACCCCCTATAGCCCACATAGGACCCCCTAGAACTCCCATAGGACCCCCTACAGCGCCTATAGGACCCCGTAGAGCTCCCCTAGGACCCGCTATAACCACCATAGGATCCCCTATAGTCCCCATAGGACCCCCAGAGCTCCCCTAGGACCCCATATAGCCCTCATAGGGCCCCCAAGAGCTCCCATAGCATGCCCTAGAGCTCCCCTAGGACCCCTTATAACCCCCATAGGGCCCCCTAGAACTCCCATAGTACCCCCTATAGCTCCCATAGGAACCCATAGAGCTCCTATAGGCCACCTAGACCTCCTATAGGACCCTCTATAGTGCCCAGAGGATGCCCTAGTTCTCCCATAGGGTCCCCTATAACTTCCATAGGACCCCCTATAGACCGCATATGGCCCCCTAGAGCCCCCACAGGACCCCCAGAGCTCCCCTAGGATCCCCTATAGCCCCCAGAGAGCCTCCTAGAGCTCCCATAGGACGCCCTATAGCCCCCATAGGACCGCCTAGAGCTCCTATAGACCCCCTAGAGCTCCTATAGTACCCCCTATAGACCCCATAGGATGTCCTAGAGCTCCCATAGGGCACACTATAACCACCATAGGACCCTCTATAGCCCCCATAGGACCCCCTAGAACTCCCATAGGACGCCCTATAGCCCCCATAGGAGCCCCTAGAACTCCCCCAGGGACCCCTATAACCACGATAGGACCCCCTATAGCCCCCCTAGGACCTCCAGATCCCCCATAGGGCCCCCTAGAGCCCCCATAGGGCCCCCTATAGCTCCCCTAGGACCCCCAAGAGCTCGCCTAGGACCCCCAAGAGCTCCCCTAGGACCCCCTATAACCCCCATAGGGCCCCCTAGAACTCCCCTAGGGCCCCCTAGAGCTCCCTTAGGGCCCCCTAGAGCCCCCATAGGACCCCCTAGAGCCCCCATAGGGCCCCCTATAGCCCCCATAGGTCCCCCAAGAGCTCCCCTAGGGCCCCCTAGAGCTCCCCTAGGGCTCCCTAGAACTCCCCTAGGGCCCCCTAGAACTCCCCTAGGGCCCCCTATAGCCCCCATAGGGCCCCCTATAGCCCCCATAGGGCCCCCTATAGCTCCCCTAGGACCCTCAAGAGCTCGCCTAGCACCCCCAAGAGCTCCCCTAGGACCCCCTATAACCCCATAGGGCCCCCTAGAACTCCCATAGGGCCCCCTATAGCCCCCATAGGGCCCCCTATAGCTCGCCTAGGACCCCCAAGAGCTCGCCTAGGACCCCCAAGAGCTCCCCTAGGACCCCCTATAAACCCATAGGGCCCCCTAGAACTCCCATAAGACCCCCTAGAGCCCCCATAGGAACCCCTAGAGCTCCTATAGCCCCCTAGAGCTTCTATAGGATCCCCTATAGTCCCCATAGGATGCCCTAGAGCTCCCATAGGACCACCTATAACCACCATAGGACCCCTAAGAGCCCCCATAGGGCCCCCTAGAGGCCCCACAGGACCCCCAGAGCTCCCCTAGGACACCCTATAACCACCATAGGACCCTGTATAGGCCCCATAGGACCTCCTAGAGCTCCTATGGGACTCCCTATTGTCCCCATAGGATGCCCTATAACCCCCATAGGGCCCCCTGGAGCTCCCCTAGGACCCCCTATAGCCCCCATAGGACCACCTAGAGCTCCCCTAGGGCCCCCTATAACCACCATAGGATACCCTATAGTCCCCATAGGGCCCCCTAGATTTCCCCTAGGACCCCCAGAGCTCCCCTAGGACCCACTGTAGTCCCCATAGGGCCCCCTAGAGCCCCCACAGGACCCCCAAGAGCTCCCCTAGGACCCCCAAGAGCTCCCTAGGACCCCCTATAACCCCCATAGGGCCCCCTAGAGCACCCATAGGGCCCCCTATAGCTCCCCTAGGACCCCCAAGAGCTCGCCTAGGACCCCCTAGAGCCCCCATATGACCCCCTAGAGCCCCATAGGGCCCCCTAGAGCCCCCATAGGGCCCCCTAGAGCCCCCATAGGGCCCCCTATAGCTCCCCTAGGACCCCCAAGAGCTCGCCTAGGACCCCCAAGAGCTCCCCTAGGACCCCCTATAACCCCCATAGGGCCCCCTAGAACTCCCACAGGACCCCCTAGAGCCCCCATAGGAACCCCTAGAGCTCCTATAGCCCCCCTAGAGCTTCTATAGGATCCCCTATAGTCCCCATAGGATGCCCTAGAGCTCCCATAGGACCACCTATAACCACCATAGGACCCCTAAGAGCCCCCATAGGGCCCCCTAGAGGCCCCACAGGACCCCAGAGCTCCCCTAGGACACCCTATAACCACCATAGGACCCTGTATAGGCCCCATAGGACCTCCTAGAGCTCCTATGGGACTCCCTATTGTCCCCATAGGATGCCCTATAACCCCCATAGGGCCCCCTGGAGCTCCCCTAGGACGCCCTATAGCCCCCATAGGGCCCCCTAGAGCTCCCATAGGATCCCCAGAGCTCCCCTAGGACCCCCTACAGCCCCTATAGGGCCTCCTAGAGCTCCCATAGGACGCCCTAGAGCTCCTATAGGGCCCCCTATAACCTCCATAGGACCCCCTAGAGCTCCCCTAGGACCCCCTAGAGCTCCCCTAGGACCCGCTATAACCCTTATAGGGCCCCCTAGAACCCCCATAGGGCCTCCTAGAGCTCCCATAGGACCCCCTAGACCTCTATAGACTATAGGACCCTCTATAGTGCCCATAGGATGCCCTAGAGCTCCCATAGGGTCCCCTATAACCTCCATAGGACCCTCTATAGCCCCCATTGGACCCCCTAGAGCTCCCCTAGGACCCACCAGAGCTCCCCTAGGACACCCTATAACCCCGCAGGACCCCCAGAGCTCCCCTAGGACCCCCTATGGCCCCCATAGGAACCCCTAGAGCTCCTATAAGATCCCCTATAGCCCCCATAGGGCCCCCTATAGCTCGCCTAGCACCCCCAAGAGCTCGCCTAGGACCCCCAAGAGCTCCCCTAGGACCCCCTATAACCCCCATAGGGCCCCCTAGAACTCCCATAGGACCCCCTAGAGCTCCACTAGGGCCCCCTATAGCCCCCATAGGACCCGCTATAGCCCCCATAGGACCCGCTATAGTCCCCATAGGACCCCCTAGAGCCCCCATAGGACCCCCTAGAGCCCCCATAGCGCCCCCTATAGCCCCCATAGTGCCCCCTATAGCTCGCCTAGGACCCCCAAGAGCTCGCCTAGGACCCCCAAGAGCTCCCCTAGGACGCCCTATAACCCCCATAGTGCCCCCTAGAACTCCCATAGGACCCCCTAGAGCTCCACTAGGGACCCCTAGAGCTCCCCTAGGGCCCCCTATAACAACCATAGGGCCCCCTAGAGCCCCCATAGGGCCCCCTATAGCCCCCATAGGGCCCCCTATAGCTCCCCTAGGACCCCCAAGAGCTCGCCTAGGACCCCCAAGAGCTCCCCTAGGACCCCCTATAACCCCCATAGGGCCCCCTAGAGCCCCCATAGGACCCCCTAGAGCCCCCATAGGGCCCCCTATAGCCCCCATAGGGCCCCCAAGAGCTCGCCTAGGACCCCCAAGAGCTCCCCTAGGACCCCCTATAACCCCCATAGGGCCCCCTAGAACTCCCATAGGACCCCCTAGAGCTCCACTAGGGCCCCCTAGAGCTCCCCTAGGGCCCCGTATATCCCCCATAGGATGCCCTATAGTCCCCATAGCGCCCCCTAGATTTCCCCTAGGACCCCCAGAGCTCCCCTAGGACCCACTGTAGTCCCCATAGGGCCCCCTAGAGCCCCCACAGGACCCCCAGAGCTCCCCTAGGACCCCCAAGAGCTCCCCTAGGAACCCCTATAACCCCCATAGGGCCCCCTCGAACTCCCGTAGGACCCCATAGAGCCCCCATAGGAACCCCTAGAGCTCCTATAGCCCCCCTAAAGCTTCTATAGGATCCCCTATAGTCCCCATAGGATGCCCTAGAGCTCCCATAGGGCCCTCTAGAGGCCCCACAGGACACCGAGAGCTCCCCTAGGACCCCCTATAACCACCATAGGACCCCGTATAGGCCCCATAGAACCTCCTAGAGCTCCTATAGGACTCCCTATTGTCCCCATAGGATGCCCTATAGCCCCCATAGGGGCCCCTAGAGCTCCCCTAGGAACCCCAGAGCTCCCCTAGGACCCCCTATAGCTCCCATAGGGCTCCCTAGAGCTCCATGGGGCGCCCTAGAGCTCCCCTAGGGCCTCCTATAACCACCATAGGACCCTCTATAGCCCCCATAGGACCCCCTAGAGCTCCTATAAATCCCCCAGAGCACCCATAGGATCCCCTAGAGATCCCCTAGGACCCCCCAGAACTCCCCTAGGACCCCCTATAAGCCCCATAGGACCCCCTAGAGCCCCCATAGGAACCCCTAGAGCTCCTATAGACCCCCTAAACCTCCTCTATGACCCTCTATAGTCCCCATAGGATGCCCTAGAGCTCCCATAGGGCCACCTATAACCACCATAGGACCCACTATAGCCCCCATAGGGCCCCCTAGCGCCCACACAGGACCCCCAGAGCTCCCTAGGACCCCCTTATAACCACCATAGGATGCCCTATAGCCCCCATAGGGCCCCGTGGAGCTCCCCTAGGACCACCAGAGCTCCCCTAGAAACCCTATAGACCCCATAGGGCCCCCTAGAGCTCCCCTAGGACCCCCTAGAGCCCGCATAGGACCCCCTAGAGACCCCACAGGACCCCTATAACCCCGATAGGGCCCCATAGAGCTCCCATAGGACCCCGTATAGCCCCCATAGGACCCCCTAGAGCCCCCATAGGGCCCCCTAGAACTCCCATAGGACCCTCTATAGTCCCCATAGGATGCCCTAGAGCCCCCACAGGACCCCCAGAGCTCCCCTAGGACACCCTATAACCACCATAGGACCCTGTATAGGCCCCATAGGACCTCCTAGAGCTCCTATGGGACTCCCTATTGTCCCCATAGGATGCCCTATAACCCCCATAGGGCCCCCTGGAGCTCCCCTAGGACCCCCTATAGCCCCCATAGGACCACCTAGAGCTCCCCTAGGGCCCCCTATAACCACCATAGGATGCCCTATAGTCCCCATAGGGCCCCCTAGATTTCCCCTAGGACCCCCAGAGCTCCCCTAGGACCCACTGTAGTCCCCATAGGGCCCCCTAGAGCCCCCACAGGACCCCCAGAGCTCCCCTAGGACCCCCAAGAGCTCCCCTAGGAACCCCTATAACCCCCATAGGGCCCCCTCGAACTCCCGTAGGACCCCATAGAGCCCCCATAGGAACCCCTAGAGCTCCTATAGCCCCCCTAAAGCTTCTATAGGATCCCCTATAGTCCCCATAGGATGCCCTAGAGCTCCCATAGGGCCCTCTAGAGGCCCCACAGGACACCGAGAGCTCCCCTAGGACCCCCTATAACCACCATAGGACCCCGTATAGGCCCCATAGAACCTCCTAGAGCTCCTATAGGACTCCCTATTGTCCCCATAGGATGCCCTATAGCCCCCATAGGGGCCCCTAGAGCTCCCCTAGGAACCCCAGAGCTCCCCTAGGACCCCCTATAGCTCCCATAGGGCTCCCTAGAGCTCCATGGGGCGCCCTAGAGCTCCCCTAGGGCCCCCTATAACCACCATAGGACCCTCTATAGCCCCCATAGGACCCCCTAAAGCTCCTATAATTCCCCAGAGCCCCCATAGGACCCCCAGAGCTCCCCTAGGAGCCCCTATAGCCCCCAGAGAGCCTCCTAGAGCTCCCATAGGACGCCCTAGAGCTCCCCTAGGGCCCCCTATAACCACCATAGGACCCTCTATAGCCCCTATAGGACCCCCTAGAACTCCCCCAGCGCCCCCTATAACCACCATAGGACCCCCCTATAGCCCCCCTAGGACCCCCAGAGCTCCCATAGGACCCCCTATAGTCCCCATAGGACCCCCCAGAGCTCCCCTAGGACCCCCTATAGCTCCCATAGGGAACCCTAGAGCTCCCATAGGACCCTCTAGAGCCCCCATAAGGCCCCCTAGAGCTCCATGGGACGCCCTAGAGCTCCCCTAGGGCCCCCTATAACCACCATAGGACCTTCTATAGCCCCCATAGGACCCCCTAAAGCTCCTATAACTCCCCCAGAGCCCCCATAGGACCCCCTATAACCCCCATAGGACCCCCTAGGGCTCCCATAGGACCCCGTACAGCACCCATAGGACCCCTTAGAGCTCCCCTAGGACCCGCTATAACCACCATAGGACCCCCTATTGTCCCCATAGGACCCCCTATTGTCCCCATAGGACCCCCTATTGTCCCCATAGGACCCCCAGAGTTCCCCTAGGACCCCATATAGCCCCCATAGGGCCCCCTAGAGCTCCCATAGGACCCCCAGAGCTCCCCTAGGACCCCGTACAGCCCCTATAGGGCCTCCTAGAGCTCCCATAGGACGCCCTAGAGCTCCTATAGGGCCCCCTATAACCTCCATAGGACCCCCTAGAGCTCCCCTAGGACCCCCTAGAGCTCCCCTAGGACCCGCTATAACCCTCATAGGGCCCCCTAGAGCCCCCATAGGGCCCCCTAGAGCTCCCATAGGACCCCCTAGACCTCTATAGACTATAGGACCCTCTATAGTGCCCATAGGATGCCCTAGAGCTCCCATAGGGTCCCCTATAACCTCCATAGGACCCTCTATAGCCCCCATTGGACCCCCTAGAGCTCCCCTAGGACCCACCAGAGCTCCCCTAGGACACCCTATAACCCCGGCAGGACCCCCAGAGCTCCCCTAGGACCCCCTATGGCCCCCATAGGAACCCCTAGAGCTCCTATAAGATCCCCCATAGTCCCCATAGGATGCCCTAGAGCTCCCCTAGGACGCCCTATAACCACCATAGGATGCCCTATAGACCCCATAGTGCCCCCTGGAGCTCCCCTAGGACCCCCAGAGCTCACCGGGATCCCCTATAGCCCCCATAGGGCCCCCTACAAATCCCCTAGGACCGCATAGAGCTCCCCTAGAACCCCCTATAGCCCACATAGGACCCCCTAGAACTCCCATAGGACCCCCTATAGTCCCCATAGGACCCCCAGAGCTCCCCTAGGACCCCATATAGCCCTCATAGGGCCCCCAAGAGCTCCCATAGCATGCCCTAGAGCTCCCCTAGGACCCCTTATAACCCCCATAGGGCCCCCTAGAACTCCCATAGTACCCCCTATAGCTTCCATAGGAACCCATAGAGCTCCTATAGGCCACCTAGACCTCCTATAGGACCCTCTATAGTGCCCATAGGATGCCCTAGTTCTCCCATAGGGTCCCCTATAACATCCATAGGACCCCCTATAGACCGCATATGGCCCCCTAGAGCCCCCACAGGACCCCCAGAGCTCCCCTAGGATCCCCTATAGCCCCCAGAGAGCCTCCTAGAGCTCCCATAGGACGCCCTATATCCCCCATAGGACCTCCTAGAGCTCCTATAGACCCCCTAGAGCTCCTATAGTACCCCCTATAGACCCCATAGGATGTCCTAGAGCTCCCATAGGGCACACTATAACCACCATAGGACCCTCTATAGCCCCCATAGGACCCCCTAGAACTCCCATAGGACGCCCTATAGCCCCCATAGGACCCCCTAGAACTCCCCCAGGGACCCCTATAACCACGATAGGACCCCCTATAGCCCCCCTAGGACCTCCAGATCTCCCATAGGGCCCCCTAGAGCCCCCATAGGGCCCCCTATAGCTCCCCTAGGACCCCCTATAGCTCGCCTAGGACCCCCAAGAGCTCCCCTAGGACCCCCTATAACCCCCATAGGGCCCCCTAGAACTCCCCTAGGGCCCCCTAGAGCTCCCCTAGGGCCCCCTAGAGCCCCCATAGGACCCCCTAGAGCCCCCATAGGGCCCCCTATAGCCCCCATAGGTCCCCAAGAGCTCCCCTAGGGCCCCCTAGAACTCCCCTAGGGCCCCCTATAGCCCCCATAGGGCCCCCTATAGCCCCCATAGGGCCCGCTATAGCTCCCCTAGGACCCCCAAGAGCTCGCCTAGCACCCCCAAGAGCTCCCCTAGGACCCCCTATAACCCCCATAGGGCCCCCTGGAGCTCCCCTAGGACCCCCTATAGCCCCCATAGGACCACCTAGAGCTCCCCTAGGGCCCCCTATAACCACCATAGGATACCCTATAGTCCCCATAGGGCCCCCTAGATTTCCCCTAGGACCCCCAGAGCTCCCCTAGGACCCACTGTAGTCCCCATAGGGCCCCCTAGAGCCCCCACAGGACCCCCAGAGCTCCCCTAGGACCCCCAAGAGCTCCCCTAGGACCCCCTATAACCCCCATAGGGCCCCCTAGAACTCCCATAGGGCCCCCTAGAGCCCCCATAGGGCCCCCTATAGCTCCCCTAGGACCCCCAAGAGCTCGCCTAGGACCCCCTAGAGCCCCCATAGGACCCCCTAGAGCCCCCATAGGGCCCCCTAGAGCCCCCATAGGGCCCCCTATAGCTCCCCTAGGACCCCCAAGAGCTCGCCTAGGACCCCCAAGAGCTCCCCTAGGACCCCCTATAACCCCCATAGGGCCCCCTAGAACTCCCACAGGACCCCCTAGAGCCCCCATAGGAACCCCTAGAGCTCCTATAGCCCCCCTAGAGCTTCTATAGGATCCCCTATAGTCCCCATAGGATGCCCTAGAGCTCCCATAGGACCACCTATAACCACCATAGGACCCCTAAGAGCCCCCATAGGGCCCCCTAGAGGCCCCACAGGACCCCCAGAGTTCCCCTAGGACACCCTATAACCACCATAGGACCCTGTATAGGCCCCATAGGACCTCCTAGAGCTCCTATGGGACTCCCTATTGTCCCCATAGGATGCCCTATAACCCCCATAGGGCCCCCTGGAGCTCCCCTAGGACCCCCTATAGCCCCCATAGGACCACCTAGAGCTCCCCTAGGGCCCCCTATAACCACCATAGGATACCCTATAGTCCCCATAGGGCCCCCTAGATTTCCCCTAGGACCCGCAGAGCTCCCCTAGGACCCACTGTAGTCCCCATAGGGCCCCCTAGAGCCCCCACAGGACCCCCAGAGCTCCCCTAGGACCCCCAAGAGCTCCCCTAGGACCCCCTAGAACTCCCATAGGGCCCCCTAGAACTCCCATAGGGCCCCCTAGAGCCCCCATAGGGCCCCCTATAGCTCCCCTAGGACCCCCAAGAGCTCGCCTAGGACCCCCTAGAGCCCCCATAGGACCCCCTAGAGCCCCCATAGGACCCCCTAGAGCCCCCATAGGACCCCCTAGAGCCCCCATAGGGCCCCCTATAGCTCCCCTAGGACCCCCAAGAGCTCGCCTAGGACCCCCAAGAGCTCCCCTAGGACCCCCTATAACCCCCATAGGGCCCCCTAGAACTCCCACAGGACCCCCTAGAGCCCCCATAGGAACCCCTAGAGCTCCTATAGCCCCCCTAGAGCTTCTATAGGATCCCCTATAGTCCCCATAGGATGCCCTAGAGCTCCCATAGGACCACCTATAACCACCATAGGACCCCTAAGAGCCCCCATAGGGCCCCCTAGAGGCCCCACAGGACCCCCAGAGCTCCCCTAGGACACCCTATAACCACCATAGGACCCTGTATAGGCCCCATAGGACCTCCTAGAGCTCCTATGGGACTCCCTATTGTCCCCATAGGATGCCCTATAACCCCCATAGGGCCCCCTGGAGCTCCCCTAGGACCCCCTATAGCCCCCATAGGACCACCTAGAGCTCCCCTAGGGCCCCCTATAACCACCATAGGATACCCTATAGTCCCCATAGGGCCCCCTAGATTTCCCCTAGGACCCCCAGAGCTCCCCTAGGACCCACTGTAGTCCCCATAGGGCCCCCTAGAGCCCCCACAGGACCCCCAGAGCTCCCCTAGGACCCCCAAGAGCTCCCCTAGGACCCCCTATAACCCCCATAGGGCCCCCTAGAACTCCCATAGGGCCCCCTAGAGCCCCCATAGGGCCCCCTATAGCTCCCCTAGGACCCCCAAGAGCTCGCCTAGGACCCCCTAGAGCCCCCATAGGACCCCCTAGAGCCCCCATAGGGCCCCCTAGAGCCCCCATAGGGCCCCCTATAGCTCCCTAGGACCCCCAAGAGCTCGCCTAGGACCCCCAAGAGCTCCCCTAGGACCCCCTATAACCCCCATAGGGCCCCCTAGAACTCCCACAGGGACCCCCTAGAGCCCCATAGGAACCCCTAGAGCTCCTATAAGCCCCCCTAGAGCTTCTATAGGATCCCCTATAGTCCCCATAGGATGCCCTAGAGCTCCCATAGGACCACCTATAACCACCATAGGACCCCTAAGAGCCCCCATAGGGCCCCCTAGAGGCCCCACAGGACCCCCAGAGCTCCCCTAGGACACCCTATAACCACCATAGGACCCTGTATAGGCCCCATAGGACCTCCTAGAGCTCCTATGGGACTCCCTATTGTCCCCATAGGATGCCCTATAACCCCCATTGGGCCCCCTGGAGCTCCCCTAGGACCCCCTATAGCCCCCATAGGACCACCTAGAGCTCCCCTAGGGCCCCCTATAACCACCATAGGATGCCCTATAGTCCCCATAGGGCCCCCTAGATTTCCCCTAGGACCCCCAGAGCTCCCCTAGGACCCACTGTAGTCCCCATAGGGCCCCCTAGAGCCCCCACAGGACCCCCAGAGCTCCCCTAGGACCACCAAGAGCTCCCCTAGGAACCCCTATAACCCCCATAGGGCCCCCTCGAACTCCCGTAGGACCCCATAGAGCCCCCATAGGAACCCCTAGAGCTCCTATAGCCCCCCTAAAGCTTCTATAGGATCCCCTATAGTCCCCATAGGATGCCCTAGAGCTCCCATAGGACCCCCAAGAGCTCCCCTAGGACCCCCTATAACCCTCATAGGGCCCCCTAGAACTCCCATAGGGCCCCCTAGAGCCCCCATAGGGCCCCCTATAGCTCCCCTAGGACCCCCAAGAGCTCGCCTAGGACCCCCAAGA
The DNA here is from genome assembly GCF_059628265.1 of Tinamus guttatus. Lineage (NCBI taxonomy): Eukaryota > Metazoa > Chordata > Aves > Tinamiformes > Tinamidae > Tinamus > Tinamus guttatus. The sequence continues at coordinate 58,805 of NW_028289454.1, forward strand.
GCTCGCCTAGGACCCCCTAGAGCCCCCATAGGGCCCCCTAGAGCCCCCATAGGGCCCCCTATAGCTCCCCTAGGACCCCCAAGAGCTCGCCTAGGACCCCCAAGAGCTCCCCTAGGACCCCCTATAACCCCCATAGGGCCCCCTAGAACTCCCACAGGACCCCCTAGAGCCCCCATAGGAACCCCTAGAGCTCCTATAGCCCCCCTAGAGCTTCTATAGGATCCCCTATAGTCCCCATAGGATGCCCTAGAGCTCCGATAGGACCACCTATAACCACCATAGGACCCCTAAGAGCCCCCATAGGGCCCCCTAGAGGCCCCACAGGACCCCCAGAGCTCCCCTAGGACACCCTATAACCACCATAGGACCCTGTATAGGCCCCATAGGACCTCCTAGAGCTCCTATGGGACTCCCTATTGTCCCCATAGGATGCCCTATAACCCCCATAGGGCCCCCTGGAGCTCCCCTAGGACCCCCTATAGCCCCCATAGGACCACCTAGAGCTCCCCTAGGGCCCCCTATAACCACCATAGGATGCCCTATAGTCCCCATAGGGCCCCCTAGATTTCCCCTAGGACCCCCAGAGCTCCCCTAGGACCCACTGTAGTCCCCATAGGGCCCCCTAGAGCCCCCACAGGACCCCCAGAGCTCCCCTAGGACCACCAAGAGCTCCTCTAGGAACCCCTATAACCCCCATAGGGCCCCCTCGAACTCCCGTAGGACCCCATAGAGCCCCCATAGGAACCCCTAGAGCTCCTATAGCCCCCCTAAAGCTTCTATAGGATCCCCTATAGTCCCCATAGGATGCCCTAGAGCTCCCATAGGGCCCTCTAGAGGCCCCACAGGACACCGAGAGCTCCCCTAGGACCCCCTATAACCACCATAGGACCCCGTATAGGCCCCATAGAACCTCCTAGAGCTCCTATAGGACTCCCTATTGTCCCCATAGGATGTCCTATAGCCCCCATAGGGCCCCCTAGAGCTCCCCTAGGAACCCCAGAGCTCCCCTAGGACCCCCTATAGCTCCCATAGGGCTCCCTAGAGCTCCATGGGGCGCCCTAGAGCTCCCCTAGGGCCCCCTATAACCACCATAGGACCCTCTATAGCCCCCATAGGACCCCCTAGAGCTCCTATAAATCCCCCAGAGCACCCATAGGATCCCCTAGAGATCCCCTAGGACCCCCCAGAACTCCCCTAGGACCCCCTATAAGCCCCATAGGACCCCCTAGAGCCCCCATAGGAACCCCTAGAGCTCCTATAGACCCCCTAAACCTCCTCTATGACCCTCTATAGTCCCCATAGGATGCCCTAGAGCTCCCATAGGGCCACCTATAACCACCATAGGACCCACTATAGCCCCCATAGGGCCCCCTAGCGCCCACACAGGACCCCCAGAGCTCCCTAGGACCCCCTTATAACCACCATAGGATGCCCTATAGCCCCCATAGGGCCCCGTGGAGCTCCCCTAGGACCACCAGAGCTCCCCTAGAAACCCTATAGACCCCCATAGGGCCCCCTAGAGCTCCCCTAGGACCCCCTAGAGCCCGCATAGGACCCCCTAGAGACCCCACAGGACCCCCTATAACCCCGATAGGGCCCCATAGAGCTCCCATAGGACCCCGTATAGCCCCCATAGGACCCCCTAGAACTTGCCCAGCATTCCCTTTAACCACCATAGGACCCTCTATAGCTCCCCTAGGACCCCCAGAGCTCCCCTAGGACCCCTTATAACCACCATAGGATGCCCTATAGCCCCCATAGGGCACCCTGAAGCTCCCCTAGGACCCCCAGAGCTCTTCTAGTACCCCTATAGCCCCCATAAGGCTCCCTAGAGCTCCCCTAGGACCCCCTATAGCCCCCATAGGACCCCGTATAGCCCCCATAGGAGCCCCTAGAGCTCCTATAGACCCCCTAGACCTCCTATAGGATCCCCTATAGACCCCATAGGATGCCCTAGAGCTCGCATAGGGCACACTATAACCACCATAGGAGCCCCTATAGACCCCCTAGGACCCCCAGATCTCCCCTAGGACCCCCTATAGCCCCCATAGGATCCCCTAGAGCTCCCCTAGAACCCCCAGAGCTCCCATAGGACCCCCTATAGCACCCATCGGGCCCCCTAGAGCTCCCTTAGGGGCCCCTCTAGCCCCCATAGGACCCCCTAGAGCCCCCATAGGGACCCCTAGAGACCCCACGGGATCCCCACAGCTCCCCTACGACCCCCTATAGCCCCCATAGGGCCTCCTAGAGCTCCCATAGGGCCCCCTATAGCCCCCACTGGACCCCAGAGCTCCCCTAGGACCCCCTATAACCCCTATAGGACCCCCTAGAGCCCGCATAGGACCCCCTAGAGACCCCACAGGACCCCCTATAACCCCGATAGGGCCCCCTAGAACTCCCAAAGGACCCCCTAGAGCCCCATAGGAACCCCTAGAGCTCTTATAGCCCCCCTAGAGCTTCTATAAGATCCCCTATACTCCCCATAGGATGCCCTAGAGCTCCCATAGGGCCACCTATAACCACCATAGGACCCCTAAGAACCCCCATAGGGCCCCCAGAGCTCCCCTAGAACCCCCAGAGCGCCACTAGGAGCCCCTATAGCCCCCATAGGACCACCTAGAGCTCCCCTAGGGCCCCCTATAACCACCATAGGATGCCCTATAGCCCCCATAGGGCCCCCTAGAGCTCCTATAGCCCCCCTAGAGCTCCTATAGGACCCCCTATAGTCCCCATAGGATGCCCTATAGCCCCCATAGGGCCCCCTAGAGGTCCCATAGGATGCCCTAGAGCCCCCATAGGATGCCCTAGAGCTCCTATAGGATCCCCTATAGTCCCCATAGGATGCCCGAGAGCTCCCCTAGGGCCCCCTATAACCACCATAGGACCTTCTATAGCCCCCATAGGACCCCCTAAAGCTCCTATAATTCCCCAGAGCCCCCATAGGACCCCCAGAGCTCCCCTAGGAGCCCCTATAGCCCCCAGAGAGCCTCCTAGAGCTCCCATAGGACGCCCTAGAGCTCCCCTAGGGCCCCCTATAACCACCATAGGACCCACTATAGCCCCTATAGGACCCCCTAGAACTCCCCCAGCGCCCCCTATAACCACCATAGGACCCCCCTATAGCCCCCCTAGGACCCCCAGAGCTCCCCTAGGACCCTCTATAACCCTCATAGGGCCCCCTAGAGCTCCCCTAGGACCCCCTACAGCGCCCATAGGACCCCCTATAGTCCCCATAGGACCCCCCAGAGCTCCCCTAGGACCCCCTATAGCTCCCATAGGGAACCCTAGAGCTCCCATAGGACCCTCTAGAGCCCCCATAAGGCCCCCTAGAGCTCCATGGGACGCCCTAGAGCTCCCCCTAGGGCCCCCTATAACCACCATAGGACCTTCTATAGCCCCCATAGGACCCCCTAAAGCTCCTATAACTCCCCCAGAGCCCCCATAGGACCCCCTATAACCCCCATAGGACCCCCTAGGGCTCCCATAGGACCCCGTACAGCACCCATAGGACCCCCTAGAGCTCCCCTAGGACCCGCTATAACCACCATAGGACCCCCTATTGTCCCCATAGGACCCCCTATTGTCCCCATAGGACCCCCAGAGCTCCCCTAGGACCCCATATAGCCCCCATAGGGCCCCCTAGAGCTCCCATAGGACCCCCAGAGCTCCCCTAGGACCCCCTACAGCCCCTATAGGGCCTCCTAGAGCTCCCATAGGACGCCCTAGAGCTCCTATAGGGCCCCCTATAACCTCCATAGGACCCCCTAGAGCTCCCCTAGGACCCCCTAGAGCTCCCCTAGGACCCGCTATAACCCTCATAGGGCCCCCTAGAGCCCCCATAGGGCCCCCTAGACCTCCCATAGGACCCCCTAGAGCTCCCATAGGACCCCCTAGACCTCTATAGACTATAGGACCCTCTATAGTGCCCATAGGATGCCCTAGAGCTCCCATAGGGTCCCCTATAACCTCCATAGGACCCTCTATAGCCCCCATTGGACCCCCTAGAGCTCCCCTAGGACCCCCCAGAGCTCCCCTAGGACCCCCTATGGCCCCCATAGGAACTCCTAGAGCTCCTATAAGATCCCCCATAGTCCCCATAGGATGCCCTAAAGCTCCCCTAGGACGCCCTATAACCCCAGCAGGACCCCCAGAGCTCCCCTAGGACCCCCTATGGCCCCCATAGGAACCCCTAGAGCTCCTATAAGATCCCCCATAGTCCCCATAGGATGCCCTAGAGCTCCCCTAGGACGCCCTATAACCACCATAGGATGCCCTATAGACCCCATAGTGCCCCCTGGAGCTCCCCTAGGACCCCCAGAGCTCACCGGGATCCCCTATAGCCCCCATAGGGCCCCCTACAAATCCCCTAGGACCGCATAGAGCTCCCCTAGAACCCCCTATAGCCCACATAGGACCCCCTAGAACTCCCATAGGACCCCCTACAGCGCCTATAGGACCCCGTAGAGCTCCCCTAGGACCCGCTATAACCACCATAGGACCCCCTATAGTCCCCATAGGACCCCCAGAGCTCCCCTAGGACCCCATATAGCCCTCATAGGGCCCCCAAGAGCTCCCATAGCATGCCCTAGAGCTCCCCTAGGACCCCTTATAACCCCCATAGGGCCCCCTAGAACTCCCATAGTACCCCCTATACCTCCCATAGGAACCCATAGAGCTCATATAGGCCACCTAGACCTCCTATAGGACCCTCTATAGTGCCCAGAGGATGCCCTAGTTCTCCCATAGGGTCCCCTATAACTTCCATAGGACCCCCTATAGACCGCATATGGCCCCCTAGAGCCCCCACAGGACCCCCAGAGCTCCCCTAGGATCCCCTATAGCCCCCAGAGAGCCTCCTAGAGCTCCCATAGGACGCCCTATAGCCCCCATAGGACCTCCTAGAGCTCCTATAGACCCCCTAGAGCTCCTATAGTACCCCCTATAGACCCCATAGGATGTCCTAGAGCTCCCATAGGGCACACTATAACCACCATAGGACCCTCTATAGCCCCCATAGGACCCCCTAGAACTCCCATAGGACGCCCTATAGCCCCCATAGGAGCCCCTAGAACTCCCCCAGGGACCCCTATAACCACGATAGGACCCCCTATAGCCCCCCTAGGACCTCCAGATCCCCCATAGGGCCCCCTAGAGCCCCCATAGGGCCCCCTATAGCTCCCCTAGGACCCCCAAGAGCTCGCCTAGGACCCCCAAGAGCTCCCCTAGGACCCCCTATAACCCCCATAGGGCCCCCTAGAGCTCCCCTAGGGCCCCCTAGAGCTCCCCTAGGGCCCCCTAGAGCTCCCCTAGGGCCCCCTAGATCCCCCATAGGACCCCCTAGAGCCCCCATAGGGCCCCCTATAGCCCCCATAGGTCCCCCAAGAGCTCCCCTAGGACCCCCTATAACCCCCATAGGGCCCCCTAGAACTCCCATAGGACCCCCTAGAGCCCCCATAGGGCCCCCTATAGCCCCCATAGGGCCCCCTATAGCTCGCCTAGGACCCCCAAGAGCTCCCCTAGGACCCCCAAGAGCTCCCCTAGGACCCCCTATAAACCCATAGGGCCCCCTAGAACTCCCTCAGGACCCCCTAGAGCCCCCATAGGAACCCCTAGAGCTCCTATAGCCCCCCTAGAGCTTCTATAGGATCCCCTATAGTCCCCATAGGATGCCCTAGAGCTCCCATAGGACCACCTATAACCACCATAGGACCCCTAAGAGCCCCCATAGGGCCCCCTAGAGGCCCCACAGGACCCCCAGAGCTCCCCTAGGACACCCTATAACCACCATAGGACCCTGTATAGGCCCCATAGGACCTCCTAGAGCTCCTATGGGACTCCCTATTGTCCCCATAGGATGCCCTATAACCCCCATAGGGCCCCCTGGAGCTCCCCTAGGACCCCCTATAGCCCCCATAGGACCACCTAGAGCTCCCCTAGGGCCCCCTATAACCACCATAGGATACCCTATAGTCCCCATAGGGCCCCCTAGATTTCCCCTAGGACCCGCAGAGCTCCCCTAGGACCCACTGTAGTCCCCATAGGGCCCCCTAGAGCCCCCACAGGACCCCCAGAGCTCCCCTAGGACCCCCAAGAGCTCCCCTAGGACCCCCTATAACCCCCATAGGGCCCCCTAGAACTCCCATAGGGCCCCCTAGAGCCCCCATAGGGCCCCCTATAGCTCCCCTAGAGCCCCCATAGGGCCCCCTAGAGCCCCCATAGGGCCCCCTAGAGCCCCCATAGGGCCCCCTATAGCTCCCCTAGGACCCCCAAGAGCTCGCCTAGGACCCCCAAGAGCTCCCCTAGGACCCCCTATAACCCCCATAGGGCCCCCTAGAACTCCCACAGGACCCCCTAGAGCCCCCATAGGAACCCCTAGAGCTCCTATAGCCCCCCTAGAGCTTCTATAGGATCCCCTATAGTCCCCATAGGATGCCCTAGAGCTCCCATAGGACCACCTATAACCACCATAGGACCCCTAAGAGCCCCCATAGGGCCCCCTAGAGCCCCCACAGGACCCCCAGAGCTCCCCTAGGACACCCTATAACCACCATAGGACCCTGTATAGGCCCCATAGGACCTCCTAGAGCTCCTATGGGACTCCCTATTGTCCCCATAGGATGCCCTATAACCCCCATAGGGCCCCCTGGAGCTCCCCTAGGACCCCCTATAGCCCCCATAGGACCACCTAGAGCTCCCCTAGGGCCCCCTATAACCACCATAGGATGCCCTATAGTCCCCATAGGGCCCCCTAGATTTCCCCTAGGACCCCCAGAGCTCCCCTAGGACCCACTGTAGTCCCCATAGGGCCCCCTAGAGCCCCCACAGGACCCCCAGAGCTCCCCTAGGACCCCCAAGAGCTCCCCTAGGAACCCCTATAACCCCCATAGGGCCCCCTCGAACTCCCGTAGGACCCCATAGAGCCCCCATAGGAACCCCTAGAGCTCCTATAGCCCCCCTAAAGCTTCTATAGGATCCCCTATAGTCCCCATAGGATGCCCTAGAGCTCCCATAGGGCCCTCTAGAGGCCCCACAGGACACCGAGAGCTCCCCTAGGACCCCCTATAACCACCATAGGACCCCGTATAGGCCCCATAGAACCTCCTAGAGCTCCTATAGGACTCCCTATTGTCCCCATAGGATGTCCTATAGCCCCCATAGGGCCCCCTAGAGCTCCCCTAGGAACCCCAGAGCTCCCCTAGGACCCCCTATAGCTCCCATAGGGCTCCCTAGAGCTCCATGGGGCGCCCTAGAGCTCCCCTAGGGCCCCCTATAAACCACCATAGGACCCTCTATAGCCCCCATAGGACCCCCTAGAGCTCCTATAAATCCCCCAGAGCACCCATAGGATCCCCTAGAGATCCCCTAGGACCCCCCAGAACTCCCCTAGGACCCCCTATAAGCCCCATAGGACCCCCTAGAGCCCCCATAGGAACCCCTAGAGCTCCTATAGACCCCCTAAACCTCCTCTATGACCCTCTATAGTCCCCATAGGATGCCCTAGAGCTCCCATAGGGCCACCTATAACCACCATAGGACCCACTATAGCCCCCATAGGGCCCCCTAGCGCCCACACAGGACCCCCAGAGCTCCCTAGGACCCCCCTTATAACCACCATAGGATGCCCTATAGCCCCCATAGGGCCCCGTGGAGCTCCCCTAGGACCACCAGAGCTCCCCTAGAAACCCTATAGACCCCATAGGGCCCCCTAGAGCTCCCCTAGGACCCCCTAGAGCCCGCATAGGACCCCCTAGAGACCCCACAGGACCCCCTATAACACCGATAGGGCCCCATAGAGCTCCCATAGGACCCCGTATAGCCCCCATAGGACCCCCTAGAACTTGCCCAGCATTCCCTTTAACCACCATAGGACCCTCTATAGCTCCCCTAGGACCCCCAGAGCTCCCCTAGGACCCCTTATAACCACCATAGGATGCCCTATAGCCCCCATAGGGCCCCCTAGAGCTCCCCTAGGACCCCCTAGAGCCCGCATAGGACCCCCTAGAGACCCCACAGGACCCCCTATAACCCCGATAGGGCCCCATAGAGCTCCCATAGGACCCCGTATAGCCCCCATAGGACCCCCTAGAACTTGCCCAGCATTCCCTTTAACCACCATAGGACCCTCTATAGCTCCCCTAGGACCCCCAGAGCTCCCCTAGGACCCCTTATAACCACCATAGGATGCCCTATAGCCCCCATAGGGCACCCTGAAGCTCCCCTAGGACCCCCAGAGCTCTTCTAGAACCCCTATAGCCCCCATAGGGCTCCCTAGAGCTCCCCTAGGACCCCCTATAGCCCCCATAGGACCCCGTATAGCCCCCATAGGAGCCCCTAGAGCTCCTATAGACCCCCTAGACCTCCTATAGGATCCCCTATAGACCCCATAGGATGCCCTAGAGCTCGCATAGGGCACACTATAACCACCATAGGAGCCCCTATAGCACCCATAGGAACCCCTAGAACTCCCCCAGCGTGCCCTATAACCACCATAGGAGCCCCTATAGACCCCCTAGGACCCCCAGATCTCCCCTAGGACCCCCTATAGCCCCCATAGGAACCCCCAGAGCTCCCATAGGACCCCTTATAGCACCCATCGGGCCCCCTAGAGCTCCCTTAGGGGCCCCTATAGCCCCCATAGGACCCCCTAGAGCCCCCATAGGGCCCCCTAGAGACCCCACGGGATCCCCACAGCTCCCCTACGACCCCCTATAGCCCCCATAGGGCCTCCTAGAGCTCCCATAGGGCCCCCTATAGCCCCCACTGGACCCCAGAGCTCCCATAGAACCCCCTAAAGCCCCCATAGGACCCCCTAGAGCTCCACGGGACGCCCTAGAGCTCCCCTAGGACCCCATATAGCCCCCATAGGGCCCCCTAGTGCTCCCATAGGACCCCCAGAGCTCCCCAAGGACCCCCTACAGCCCCTATAGGGCCTCCTAGAGCTCCCATAGGGCGCCCTAGAGCTCCTATAGGGCTCCCTATAACCTCCATAGGATGCCCTAGAGCTCCCCTAGGACCCCCTACAGCTCCCCTAGGACCCGCTATAACCCTCATAGGGCCCCCTAGAGCCCCCATAGGGCCCCCTCGAGCTCCCATAGGGCCCCCTCGAGCTCCCATAGGGCCCCCTCGAGCTCCCATAGGGCTCCCTAGAGCTCGACTAGGGCCCCCTAGAGCCCCCATAGGACCCCCTAGAGACCCCATAGGGCCCCCTATAGCCCCCCATAGGCCCCCCTATAGCTCCCCTAGGTCCCCCAAGAGCTCGCCTAGGACCCCCAAGAGCTCCCCTTGGACCCCCTATAACCCCCATAGGGACCCCTAGAACTCCCATAGAACCCCCTAGAGCCCCCATAGGGCCTCCTATAGTTCCCATAGGGCCCCCTATAGCTCCCCTAGGACCCCCAAGAGCTCGCCTAGGACCCCCTAGAGCCCCCATAGGGCCCCCTATAGCTCCCCTAGGACCCCCAGAGCTCCCCTAGGACCCCCAAGAGCTCCCCTAGGAACCCCTATAACCCCCATAGGGCCCCCTCGAACTCCCGTAGGACCCCATAGAGCCCCCATAGGAACCCCTAGAGCTCCTATAGCCCCCCTAAAGCTTCTATAGGATCCCCTATAGTCCCCATAGGATGCCCTAGAGCTCCCATAGGGCCCTCTAGAGGCCCCACAGGACACCGAGAGCTCCCCTAGGACCCCCTATAACCACCATAGGACTCAGTATAGGCCCCATAGAACCTCCTAGAGCTCCTATAGGACTCCCTATTGTCCCCATAGGATGCCCTTTAACCCCCATAGGGCCCCGTGGAACTCCCCTAGGACCCCCTATAGCTTACCTAGGACCCTCTATAGCTCTCCTAGGACCCCCTATAGCCCCCATAGGGCCCCCTAGAGGTTCCCTAGGACCCCCTATAGCCCCCATGGGACCCCCTATAGCCCCCATAGGACCACCTAGAGCTCCTATAGCCCCCCTAGAGCTCCTATAGGACCCCCTATAGTCCCCATAGGATGCCCTATAGCCCCCATAGGTCCCCCTAGAGGTCCCATAGGACGCCCTAGAGCCCCCATAGGATGCCCTAGAGCTCCTATAGGATCCCCTATAGTCCCCATAGGATGCCCGAGAGCTCCCCTAGGGCCCCCTATAACCACCATAGGACCTTCTATAGCCCCCATAGGACCCCCTAAAGCTCCTATAATTCCCCAGAGCCCCCATAGGACCCCCAGAGCTCCCCTAGGAGCCCCTATAGCCCCCAGAGAGCCTCCTAGAGCTCCCATAGGACGCCCTAGAGCTCCCCTAGGGCCCCCTATAACCACCATAGGACCCACTATAGCCCCTATAGGACCCCCTAGAACTCCCCCAGCGCCCCCTATAACCACCATAGGACCCCCCTATAGCCCCCCTAGGACCCCCAGAGCTCCCCTAGGACCCTCTATAACCCTCATAGGGCCCCCTAGAGCTCCCCTAGGACCCCCTACAGCGCCCATAGGACCCCCTATAGTCCCCATAGGACCCCCCAGAGCTCCCCTAGGACCCCCTATAGCTCCCATAGGGAACCCTAGAGCTCCCATAGGACCCTCTAGAGCCCCCATAAGGCCCCCTAGAGCTCCATGGGATGCCCTAGAGCTCCCCTAGGACACGCTATAACCCCCATAGGACCGCCTAGAGCTCCCATACGACCCCCTAGAGCCCCCACTGGACCCCCTAGAGCTCCTATAGCCCCCCTAGACCTCCTATAGGACCCTCTATAGTGCCCATAGAATGCCCTAGAGCTCCCATAGGGCGCCCTATAACCATCATAGGACCCCCTATTGCCCCCATAGGGCCCCCTAGAGCTCCCATAGGACCCCCTAGAGCCCCCATAGGACCCCCTAGAGCTCTTATAGGACCCCCTAGAGCTTCATGGGACGCCCTAGGGCTCCCCTAGGGCCCCCTATAACCACCATAGGACCCCCTATAGCCCCCATAGAACTCCCTAGAGCTTCCATAGGACCCCCTTGAGCCCCCCTAGGATCCCCTAGAGCTCCCCTAGGACCCCCCAGAGTTCCCCTTGGACCCTCCATAACCCTCATAGGGCCCCCTAGAGCTCCCATAGGACCCCCTATAGCCCAGATAGAACCCCCTAGAGCTTCTATAGGATTCTCTATAGTCCCCATAGGGCCCCCTAGAGCTCCCATAGGGCCCCCAAGAGCTCCCCTAGGGCCCCCTATAACCCCCATAGGACCCCCTAGAGCTCCCCTAGGACCCCCTAGAGCCTCCATAGGACCCCCTTGAGCTCCTATAG
>NW_028289455.1:0-39025 GCF_059628265.1 Tinamus guttatus
CCCGCCCCCCCACAGTGGGGGTGGCCATGGGGGGGTCCCCGTGTCCCCCCCCGTGTCCCCCCAGACCCTGTTTGGGGCTCGGGGCCTGGTCACGTCACCGTGGAAACGAGGCCCGGCCTCGCAGTGGGGCCGGGGCCTAGCACTGTTGCCATGGAAACACAGCCCGGCCTTGCAGTGGGGCCGGGGCCTAGTGTTGTTGCCATGGAAACACAGCCTGGACCCCCAGTGGTGCTGAGGCCTACTCTGGTTTCCATGGAAACGCAGCCCGACCTCGCAGTGGGGCCCGGGCCTAGCACTGTTGCCATGGAAACGCAGCCCAGCCTTGCAGTGGGGCCCGGGCCTAGCACTGTTGCCATGGAAACGCACCCCGGCCTCCCAATGGGGCTGGGGCCTACTCTGGTTTCCATGGAAACGCAGCCCGGCCTCGCATTGGGGCTCGGGCCTAGCGCTGTTGCCATGGAAACGCAGCCCGGCCTCGCAGTGGGGCTGGGGCCTACTGTGGTTTCCATGGAAACGCAGCCCGGCCTCGCAGTGGGGCCGGGGCCTACTCTGGTTTCCATGGAAACGCAGCCTGGCCTCGCAGTGGGACCAGGACCCGCCCCCCCCCAAATTGAGGCCTAGTCCAATTGCCATGGAAACGCAGCCTGGCGTCGCCATGGCTGGGGGGTGGGGGGGGGTGGCCCCAGTGCTGGGGTCACAGTGCAGCCGGGGGGGGGGGGAGGGGAGGGCCACCTCCATGGCCACCACTGTCCCCAAGGCCCCAGTTATTGCTTGATATGGGGGGGGAGCCCCGGGACATGGCGGGACATGGGGGGACATGGGGACATGAGGGGACATGGGGACACATGGGGGACATTGAGAGACATAGGGGGACATGGGGACACATGGGGACACATGGGGGACATTGAGAGACATAGGGGGACATGGGGACACATGGGGACATGGGGACACATGGGGGGTGGGGCTGGGGGGCTCCCCAAATCCTGAGTGTCGTCACGGGGGGGGGAGGGGACCCCCCCCGCGGCCCCTCCCCCGCCCGCAGGGGCCCAGGCGTCCGGCTCCCATGGGGGGGGGGGGGGGACCCCGAAAGTGCAGTGCAAGGGGGGGGGGGGCAGCGGGGCCCCCCGGCCCCCGTTTTGGGGGGAAACACCCAAATCCCGATGTTTTCAGGGAGTGCCCCCAAAATCCCCCTTTTTTTGGGGGGGATCCCCCATTACAGTCATGTGGGGGGGGGAGACACATTTTGGGGGGAAAACCCCAATTCTGGTCATTTTGGGGGCTCCCCTAACTCCCCATGGTAGGGTGGGGGGGTCACCCCCGTTTCAGGGGGAGTCACCCCCATTTTGGGGGCAAATCCCCCATTCCAGTCACTTTTTAGGAGGGGATCACCGCCATTTTGGGGCAAATCCCCCATTTCAGTCCCTTTTTGGGGGAATCAACCCATTTTGGGGCAAATCCCCATTCCAGTCACTTTTTGAGGGAGTCACCCTCTTTTTGGGGACAAATCCCCCATTCCAGTCACTTTTGGGGGGAATCACCCCATTTTGGGGCAAATCCCCCATTCCAGTCACTTTTGGGGAGAATCACCCCCATTTTGGGGATAAATCCCCCATTCCAGTCACTTTCCTGGGGGGAGTCACCCCCACTTTGGGGGCAAATCCCCCATTCCAGTCTCTTTTTCAGGCACCCATTTTGGGCAGAATCCTCCATTTTGGTGATTTTTGCCCCCCCCTATCCGTTCCTTGCCCCCCCCTCACCTCGGTGCCAGGACGTGCGGTTTTTCTTTTTTTTTCCCGTTTCTGGCCGTTTTCGCCCCAGAAGCGGTGCCGGGGGGGCGGGGCTCAGAGGATGGCGGGAAGGGCCGAGCGGGGGGTCCCGGGGGGGCCCAGGTGTCCGGGGGGGGCCGCCCCCCCCCGCGGGCCCGAGAGGCTGTTGAGACTCTGGGACTTCTCGTAACCTGGGGGGGGGGGGAGGAGGTGTTGGGGACCCCCCCACTGCAGCACCCATGGGTGCCCCCCACCCCCCAACACCCATGGGTGCCCCCAGACCCCCCCCAGCACCTAGAGACCCCCCCCAACACCCATGGGTGCCCCTAGACCCCCCCCCAGCACCTAGAGCCCCCCCCCAGCACCCATGGGTGCCCCAGACTCCCCCCCAGCACCCATGGGTACCCCCAGACCCCCCCCCCCAGCACCTAGAACCCCCCCCCCAGCACCCATGGGTGCCCCAAACACCCTGCCCCCCCCCCGCCCCAAGGAATTGGGACCCCCCCCCCCCCCATTAATGGCATCGGGGCAGGGAGGGGGCGGGGCCAGACGGTGGGCGGAGCATCTCGGGGGCGGGGCCTAGCGCAACACGCGGCTGGTGTTTGGGGGGGCGTGGCCTAGGGCGGCGCGTGGGCGGGGCTTGGGACCTCTCCGAGGGAATTGCCGACGTCATCAGTGACGTCACGGCGCGGGGGCGGGGTGACCTCCATGGGGGGGTGTTCCGGGGGGGGGGGGTCCCTGGGAGTTCCCGGGGGGGGGGGGGGGTCCCTTGGGGGGATTCCCGGGGTGGGGGGGGGTCCCTAAAGGGTCCCGGGGGGGGTCTCTGGGGGGGGGGGGTGCCTGGGGGGGGGGAGGGGTTCCCTGGGGTGTCCCCGGGGGGGGGACTCTTGGGGGGAGGGGCTGCAGGGCCCATTGTGGGGGGGGTCCCAGAAGGGGGTCCCCGGGGGGGAGGGCCCTTGGGGGGAGGGGGTTCCCTGGGGGGGTTCCCCAGGGGGTCCCGGGGGGGGGTCTCTGGGGGGGGGGCAGGTGCCTGGGGGGGGGGGGTTCCCTGGGGAGGAGGGGTCCCGGGGGGGGGGGGGGATTCCCTGGAGGGTCCCTGGGGGGGGGATTCCCTGTGGGGGGGTCCATGGGGGCGGGTCCCTGTTGGGGGGGGGGGGTCGCAGAGGGGGTTCCCTTGGGGGATTCCCCGGGGAGGGTCCCGGGGGGGGGGGGTCCCCGAGAAGGGGGCGGGGTCCCGGGGGGTCCCCGGGGGGGGGGGGGTCCCTTAGGGGATTCCTCAAGGGGGGGGTCCCAGAGGGGAGGGGAGGGGTCCCCGGGGGAGGGGGCGGGGTCCCGGGGGGGTCCCCGGGGGAGGGGGGTTTCCGGGGCGGGGGGAGTGTCCGGGGAGGGGGCGTGTCCCGAGGGGGAGGGGTGTCCCGGGGGGGGGGCGGTCCCCGGGGGAGGGGGCGGGGTCCCGGGGAGGGGGCGGGGTCCCGAGGGGGTCCCCGGGGGGGGTTTTCCCCCGAGGGGGAGGGGTTTCCCCGGGGGAGGGGGGCGGGGTCCCCGGGAGGGGGGTTCCCCCGAGGGGGAGGGGTTTCCCCGGGGGAGGGGGGCGGGGTCCCCGGGAGGGGGGTTCCCCCGAGGGGGAGGGGGTGTCCCGGGGGGGGGTCCCCGGGGGAGGGGGCGGGGTCCCGAGGGGGTCCCCGGGGGGGGGGTTTCCCCCGAGGGGGAGGGGTTTCCCCGGGGGAGGGGGCGGGGCCCCGGGGGGGGGTTTCCCCCGAGGGGGAGGGGTGTCCCCGGGGGCGGGGTCCCGGGGGAGGGGGGCGTGTCCCGGGGGGCGTGTCCCCGCACCTGGGCGTGGCCGGGCGGGGCCGTAGTCGGGCCCCAGCAGGAAGCAGGCCCGGTCCCGGGCGCGGGGGGGGGCCGGGGGGCGGCGCCTCCGGGGGGGGCGGGGGGGGCTCCACGGCGGGGGGGGGGAGGGGCCCTTCGTCCGGGGGGGGCAGCGCCGCCCCCCCCGCCGCCCCGTTGGGCCGGGCCTCTGCGTCACGGGGAGGGGGCGGGGTCAGGGAGACTCCGCCCCCTCCGAGGGCCCAGGCGTCCGGGACACCCCCGTGGGGGCCCAGGCGTCCGGGTGTCCCCCCGCCCTCCCCCATAGACCCCCCCCCTCACCACCATGTCCATGACCTGTCCCCAATGTGACCCTTCATGTCCCCAACAGGGACCCACCGCCCCATGTCCATGGTTTGACCCCCTATGTCCCCAACATGTCCCCAACCTCCAAGTCTTGACCCCAATATCCCCAAACTCCATGTCCTAGTCTTGACCCCCCGCCATGTCCCTTCCATGTCCCCAATCCCCCCATGTCCCCAGCCTCCATGTCCAAGTCTTGACCGCCATGTCCCCCCATGTCCCCAACCCGATGTCTCTCTACATGTCCCAACCCCATGTCCAAGTCTTGACCCCCCCATGTCCCCTCCATGTCCCCAACCCCCATGTCCAAGTCTTGACCCCCATGTCCCCAACCTCCCCCATGTCCCCAACCCCCACATCCAAGTGTTGACCCCTCCATGTCCCCAACCCCAGGTCCCCAACCTCGACGTCCCCTCCATGTCTCCAAGCTCCATGTTCAAGTCTTGACCCCCATGTCCCCAACCTCCAAGTGTTGACCCCCTCCATGTCCCCAACCTCCATGTCCATGTCTTGACCTCCATGTCCCCTCCATGTCCCCAACCCCCCATGTGCCCAAGCCCCCATGTCCCCCCCATGTCCCCAACCTCCATATCCAGGTCTTGACCTCCATGTCCCCAACCCCCATGTCAAATCTTGACCTCCATGTCCCCAACATCTCCCCAACGCCCACATCCAACCATTGACCCCCATGTCCCCAACCCATGTCCAAGTCTTGACCCCAATGTCCAAGTCTTGACCCCCATGTCCCCAACCTCCATGTCCATGTCTTGACCCCCATGTCCCCCCCATGTCCCCAACCTCTATGTCCAAGTCTTGACCCCCCATGTCCCTCCCACGTCCCCAACCCCATGTCCAGGTCTTGACCCCAATGTCCAAGTCTTGACCCCAATGTCCCCAACCCCGATGTCCAAGTCTTGACCCCCATGTCCCCCCCATGTCCCCAACCCCAGGTCTTGACCTCCATGTCCCCAACCCGATGTCCAAGTCTTGACCCCAATGTCCAAGTCTTGACCCCCCATGTCCCCAACCCCCATGTCCATGTCTTGACCCCCATGTCCCCCCCATGTCCCCAACCCCCCATGTGCCCAAGCCCCATGTCCCCCCCATGTCCCCAACCCCGATGTCCAAGTCTTGACCTCCATGTCCCCAACCCCGATGTCCAAGTCTTGACCCCATGTCCCCAACATGTCCCCAACCCCCATGTCCAAATCTTGACCTCCATGTCCCCAACATCTCCCCAACGCCCACATCCAACCATTGACCCCCATGTCCCCAACCCCGATGGCCAAGTCTTGACCCCCATGTGCCTCCCACGTCCCCAACCGCCATGTCCAAGTCTTGACCCCCATGTCCCCCCCCGTGTCCCCAACCCCCCATGTGTCCAAGCCCCCATGTCCCCCCCATGTCCCCAACCCCGATGTCCAAGTCTTGACCCCAATGTCCAAGTCTTGACCCCCATGTCCCCAACCCCCCATGTCCCCAACCCCCCATGTCCCCCCCATGTCCCCAACCCCATGTCCATGTCTTGACCCCCACGTCCCCCCCATGTCCCCCCTCTCTCCTCACCGGCGCGGTTGATGTCCACCACCTCCTCCTGCGCCAGCGGACACGCGTCGCCCCCCGCGTCCCCGTCCCCGTCATCCGCCCCATACCCGGGCGAGCCGGGCTGTGGGGCGCGCGGGATGTGCTTGTTCTTCTTCTTGGGCAGCTTCTGCTTGGCCATGGCCAACGAGTAGTACATGCCGAAGTTGTTGACGATGACGGGCACCGGCATGGCGATGGTGAGGACGCCGGCCAGCGCGCACAGCGCGCCCACCAGCATCCCGGACCACGTCATGGGGTACATGTCCCCGTAACCCAGCGTCGTCATGGTCACCACGGCCCACCAGAACCCGATGGGGATGTTCTTGAAGTAGGTGTGCTTGCTCCCGGTGACGTCGGCCGGGTCGGCGCCGATGCGCTCGGCGTAGTAGATCATGGTGGCGAAGATGAGCACGCCGAGCGCCAGGAAGATGACGAGGAGCAGGAACTCGTTGGTGCTGGCGCGCAGCGTGTGGCCCAGCACGCGCAGCCCCACGAAGTGCCGCGTCAGCTTGAAGATGCGCAGGATGCGCACGAAGCGGACGACGCGTAGGAACCCCAACACGTCCTTGGCCGCCTTGGAGGACAACCCGCTCAAGGCGACCTCGAGATAAAAGGGTAAAATGGCCACGAAATCGATGATGTTGAGGCTGCTCTTGACGAACTCCAGCTTGTCCGGGCAGAAGGTGACGCGCATGAGGAACTCGAAGGTGAACCAGGCCACGCAGGTGCCCTCCACGTAGGTGAGGAAGGGCTCGGTCTGCACCTCCACGGCCACGTGCGTGGCGGTGCCGTTGGGCAGCGGCACCGTCTCCGTGCGGTTCACCACGCGGTTGAAGGCCTCGTGGGTCTCCAGGCAGAACGTGGTGATGGAGAGGAGGATGAAGAAGAGCGACGCGAAGGCCACGTACTGCGGGGAGGAAGGGGTTAGCGGAGGGGCCCAGGCGTCCGGGCGTCCCATATCCACTGGGGGCCCAGGCGTCCGGGCGTCCCATAGCTACAAAGGGGCCCAGGCGTCCGGGTGTCCCAAATCCACAAGGGGGCCCAGGCGTCCGGGTGTCCCATATCTACAACAAGGGGGTCCAGGCAGAACATGGTGATGGAGAGGAGGATGAAGAAGAGCGACGCGAAGGCCACGTACTGCGGGGGGGAAGGGGTTAGCGGAGGGGCCCAGGCGTCCGGGCGTCCCATAGCTACAAAGGGGCCCAGGCGTCCGGGGAGCCCAGAGCTGCAATGGGGCCCAGGCGTCCAGGGAGCTCATATCTACAACAAGGGGGCCCAGGCGTCCGGGTGCCCCAAATCCACAAGGGGGCCCAGGCGTCCGGGGATCCTATAGCTACAACAAGGGGGCCCAGGCGTCCGGGTGCCCCAAATCCACAAGGGGGCCCAGGCGTCCGGGGATCCCATAGCTACAAGGGGGGGATCAGGCACCCGGGGGGGTCCCATATCTACAACAAGGGGGCCCAGGCGTCCGGGTGCCCCATGTGTCTGGGTGCCCCAAATCCACCAGGGGGCCCAAGTGTCCGGGTGCTACAAGGGGGCCCAGGCGTCCGGGGGCGGGGGGGGGGGGGTCCCATATCTACAACAAGGGGGCCCAGGCGTCCGGGGGTCCCATTGCTACAACAGGACCCAGGCGTCCAGGGGGGTCCCATATCTACAACAAGGGGGCCCAGGCGTCCGGGTGCCCCATGTGTCTGGGTGCCCCAAATCCACCAGGGGGCCCAAGTGTCCGGGTGCTACAAGGGGGCCCAGGCGTCCGGCGGGGGGGGGGTGGGTCCCATATCTACAACAAGGGGGCCCAGGCGTCCGGGGGTCCCATTGCTACAACAGGACCCAGGCGTCTGGGGGGGGGGGGGTCCCATATCCACAACAAGGGGGCCCAAGCGTCCGGGTGCCCCAAATCTACAACAAGGGGGCCCAGGCGTCCGGGGGGAGCCATAGCTACAAGGGGGCCCAGGCGTCTGGAGGGGGTCTCATATCTACAACAAGGGGGCCCAGGCGTCCGGGTGCCCCAGGCATCCGGGGATCCCATAGCTACAACAGGACCCAGGCATCCGGGGGGGGCGGTTCCATATCCACAACAAGGGGGCCCAGGCGTCCGGGTGACCCCCCAAACCCCCCAAAAAGGGGCCCAGGCATCCGGGGGGGGGGGGGGATGGGGCAGACAGGTGTCCAGGCGCCCCCTTCAGCCCCCGGTACCCCCAGGGGAGGGAAGCGGCGGCGGCTCCCGGACGCCTGGGCCCCCTCCCGGACGCCTGGGCCCCTTCCCGGACGCCTGGGCCCCTTTGCCAGCAGCGCGGGGGGGGGGGGGGGAGGGGTAGCTCTCTGCAATGCAGCTTGGGGACGGAGGGGGGGGGACGGAACGGGGGGGGCTGGGGACACTGCAGCGGGGGGGGGGGGGTCACTGCAGTGCGGGGGGGGGGGAGGGGGGGGCACCGCAGTGCGGAGCCGGGGACGGGATCGGGGCCAGATCCGGGGGGGGGGGGCGGATTGGGGACATTGGGGGGGGGATTGGGGACATGGGGGGGGAGGGGGACACAGCGGGGGGGGACATTGGGGACATTGGGGGGGACATTGGGGACATTGGGGGGGGGTTGGGGACATTGGGGGGGACATTGGGGACATGGGGGGGGGGAGGGGGACACCGCGGGGGGGGACATTGGGGACATGGGGGGGGGCAGCCCATCCCCCCTCCCCCCGCTGGCCTCCATCGCCCACGTCCCCCCCCCCCCCGTGTCCCCATTTCCCCCCCCCGTGTCCCCAATTCCCCCCCCCCGCTGTCCTCATTCCACCCCCCCCCCGGGGTCCCCAAGGCCCCTCCCGTGTCACCGCCCCCCCCCCCCGTGTCCCCAATCCCCCCCCCCGTGTCCCCAATTCCCCCCCCCCGTGTCCCTCATGTCCCCCCCCCCCCCCGCCCGGTTCCCAGGGTCCCTCTGTCCCCTCTGTGTCCCCAATCTCCCCCCCCAATGTCCCCAATCCCCCCCCCCCCCATGTCCCCAATCCCCCCCCCGTGTCCTCGCTGCCCCCTCCCCAATTCCCGGATCCCCCCCAGCCCCCCCCCCAATGTCCCCATGTCCCCACAGACCCCCCACGTCCCTTAACCCCCCCCCCCAACGTCCCCTCAAGCCCCCCCGGTCCAGCACAGTGTCCCCATGTCCCCCCCCCTCAGGCCCCCCCCGTCCCCTTAGAGCCCCCTGGTCCCTCAGAGACCCCCCCGAGTCCTCACAGCCCCCCCCATGTCCCCCCATGTCCCCCCCATATCTCCCTCCATGTCCCTCTATGTCCCCCCATGTCCCTCCATCGTCTCTCTGCGTCCTCCCATGTCCCCCCCATGTCCCCCAATGTTCCCCCCATGTCCCCCTATCGTCCCTCCGCGTCCCCCTGCCACCCCCCCCATGTCCCCCCCCATGTCCCTCCATGTCCCTCCATCGTCCCTCCCTGTCCCCCTATGTCCCTCTATGGCCCCCCATGTCCCCCCCATGTCGCCCCTATGTCCCCTCCATGTCCCTCCCATGTCCCTCTATGTTCCCCCATGTCGCCTCTATGTCCCCTCTATGTCCCCCTATCGTCCCTCCGCCTCCCCCCCATGTCCCTCTATGTCCCCCCCCATGCCCCCAATGTCCCCCCCATCTCCCCCCGTGTCCCTCCCATGTCCCCAATGTCCCCCCCATGTCCCCCCCATGTCCCTCTATCTCCACCCCCATGTCCCCCATGTCTCCCCCATGTCCCCCCATGTCCCCCCTATCGTCCCTCCGCCTACCCCCCCATGTCCTTCCATCCCCCCCATGTCCTTCCACCCCCCCCATGTCCCCAACGTCCCCCCCCATGTCCCCCATGCCCCCCCCATGTCCCCCATCCCCCCCCATGTCCCCAACGCCCCCCCCATGTCCTTCCATCCCCCCCCATGTCCCCCCAGTCCCCCCCCATGTCCCCATCCCCCCCCCCACGCCCCCCCCACACCCCCCCCACCCCCCCCCTCACCCTGGCCATCTTGGACGAATAGGGGTCCTCGAACAGCGCCCACGCGCGGGGCTGCCAGCGCCGCCAGCGCCCGCCCGGCCTCCCCTCGTCCCCGCGCGGCCTCCGCGTGGGCTCCGCTCCCCCGGCACCGGCACCGCCACCGGCACCGGCCGCGTCCGCCCCCTCGAAGCTGTCCAGGGCCTCCTCGGCGTCCCGGTGCTGCCGGTAGTTCATCCAACAACACGCTTCCACGTCGGTCTCGTCGATGCCCCAAAACGCCAATTCCTCCTCAAAAAGGGGCCCGCACACGTCGGCGGGGCAGTGCAGCTTCCCGGTGCGGTAGTAGTTGAGCACGTAGGCGAACACGGCCGGGTGCCGGTCGAAGAAGAACTCGCCGGTGGCGGCGTCGTAGTGGAAGCGGGAGGAGGCGCCGGGCTCGGCCAGCGCCGCCAGCCGCGTCCCCGGGAGCGTCTGCAGGGTCCCCCGGTAGGTCTCGTGGCGGACGCCGCCCACGTTGATCACCACCTTGTCGCGCTCCGCGTGCCACCCCATGGCGACAATGGTGACAATGGGGACGATGGTGGCACCGGGGATGCGGGTGGCGGCACCGGCGGCTGCCGCATGTCGCGGCCGCGGGGCTCGAACCCGCGGCGGGGACGGGAGGAGGGAGCTGCGCGCGCGCGGGAGGCTCCGCCCCCTGTGGGAGGAGCCGCCCCCTATGGGAGGAGCCGCCCCCTGTGGGAGGAGCCGCCCCCTATGGGAGGAGTCGCCTCCAATGGGAGGAGCCGCCCCCTATGGGAGGAGCCGCCCCCTATGGGAGGAGCCGCCCCCTATGGGAGGAGCCACCTGCTATTGGAGGAGACGCTCCCTATGGGAGGAGCTGCCCCTTATGGGAGGAGCCACCCCCTATGGGAGGAGCCGCCCCTTATAGGAGCAGGACACGCCCCTCGTGGGGGAGGAGGACACGCCCCCTGCAGGAGCACGCCCCGCCCCCCGGAGGGCAGGCCCCGCCCCCTCCCCGGTGCGGGTTCCCCCCCCCCCCCCGGTAGGTCTCGTGGCGGACGCCGCCCACGTTGATCACCACCTTGTCGCGCTCCGCGTGCCACCCCATGGCGACAATGGGGACGATGGCGACAATGGGGACGATGGTGACAATGGGGACGATGGTGGCACCGGCGGCGGCGGCTGCCGCATGTCGCGGCCGCGGGGCTCGAACCCGCGGCGGGGACGGGAGGGGGGAGCTGCGCGCGCGCGGGAGGCTCCGCCCCCTGTGGGAGGAGCCGCCTCCTAGGGGAGGAGCCGCCCCCTGTGGGAGCAGGACACCGCCAATACGGGACGTAGACACGCCCCCTATGGGAGGACACGCCCAGCGAGGGGAGGAGCCACCCCCTATGGGAGGAGCCGCCCTCTATGGGAGGAGCTGCCTCCAATGGGAGGAGCTGCCGCTTATGGGAGGAGCCGCCCCCTGTGGGAGGAGACGCCCCCTATGGGAGGAGCCACCTCCTATGGGAGGAGACACCCCCTGTGGGAGGAGACGCCCCCAATGGGAGGAGCCGCCCCCTGTGGGAGGAGATGCCCCCTGTGGGAGGAGCCACCTCCTATGGGAGGAGCCACCCGCTATGGGAGGAGCCGCCCCCTATGGGAGGAGCCACCTCCTATGGGAGGAGTCGCCCCCTATAGGGAGGCCGCCTCCCAATGGCAGGAGACACCCCCTATGGGAGGAGCCACCCCCTGTGGGAGGAGCCGCCTCCGATGGGAGGAGCCACCTACTATTGGAGGAGACGCCCCCTATGGGAGGAGCTGCCCCTTATGGGAGGAGCCGCCCCCCTATGGGAGGAGCCGCCCCCTATGGGAGGAGCCGCCTCCTGTGGGAGGAGCCGCCACCTATGGGAGGAGCCGCCCCCTGTGGGAGGAGCTGCCGCTTATGGGAGGAGCCGCCCCCTATGGGAGGAGACGCTCCCTATGGGAGGAGCTGCTTCTTATAAGGACACGCCCAGCACGGGGAGGGCACGCCCCCTATGGGAAGACACGCCCCTCGTGGGGGAGGTGGACACGCCCACTGAGGGGAGGAGCCGCCCGCTATGGCAGGAGCCGCCCCCTATGGGAGGAGCCACCTCCTATGGGAGGAGCCGCCCCCTGTGGGAGGAGCCGCCGCTTATGGGAGGAGCCGCCCCCTATGGGAGGAGCCACCTCCTATGGGAGGAGCCACCCCCTACGGGAGCAGGACACGCCCCTCGTGGGGGAGGAGGACACGCCCCCCGCAGGAGCACGCCCCGCCCCCCGGAGGGCAGGCCCCGCCCCCTCCCCGGTGCGGCCCCCCCCCCCCCCCGGTAGGTCTCGTGGCGGACGCCGCCCACGTTGATCACCACCTTGTCGCGCTCCGCGTGCCACCCCATGGCGACAATGGTGACAATGGGGACGATGGTGACGATGGTGGCAATGGGGACGATGGTGACAATGGGGACGATGGTGACAATGGGGGTGGTGGTGGTGGCACCGGCGGCCGCCCCCTATGGGAGGAGCCGCCTCCAATGGGAGGAGCTGCCCCTTGTGGGAGGAGCCGCCCCCTATGGGAGGAGCCGCCCTCTATGGGAGGAGCCGCCTCCTGGGGGAGGAGCCACCTCCTAGGGGAGGAGCCGCCCCCTGTGGGAGGAGCCGCCCGCTATGGGAGGAGCCGCCCCCTATGGGAGGACACGCCCCCTATGGGAGGAGGACACGTCCCGGGGGAGTCAAAACAATGGGCGGAGCCAGGGAGGGGGCGTGGCCGCTCCCGAAGATCATTGGCCGGCTCACGGAGGTGCTCTGTGACGCGACCAATGGGAGTGTTTATGCAAATCGACCCCTTTGCTGGTGCAGCAAGGGGGCGGGGCCGAGGGGCGGGGGGGCGGGGCCAGGGACACTGGGAGACACCCAGGGGGCGGAGCCCTGGGGGGCAGGGGGCGTGGCCGGCTGCGAGGGCGGGGCCACCCCGGCCCATTAGGAAGAGGCTCCGGCGCGGGGGGGGGGGGGGGGGGGCGTGGCCTGGGAGGTGGTGACGTCAGTGAGGATTCCCTGGCGGGGCGGGGCTTTGCGGAGGGGGCGTGGCCTAGAGATAGCATTCCCTGCCGGGGGCGGGGGCTTGTGACGTCACAAAGGAATCCCCAGAAGGGCGTGGCCTGGAGGCCTGTGACATCACAGGGGATTCCCCGCTGGGGGGGCGTGGCTTAGCTGGGGGGGCGTGTCCCAGCAGCGTCATTCCCTGCAGTCTATACGGGAGGGAGGGCATGGAGGCGTGTCCTGCATGTGTGACGTCACAGAGGATTCCCTGGGGGTGTGGCCTGGCCGCTGGTGACGTCACAGGGGATTCCCTAGAGGGCGTGGCTTAGCGGCACCGTGCTCCATAGGAACAGGGGGATGTCCCTGGATGGGTGGGTGGGCGGGTGATGCCGGTGACGCTGTTGTCGGTGACACTGTTGATGATACCACTGTTGCCGGTGCGGCTGTTGCCGGTGTGGATGTTACCGGTGACACTGTTGCTGGTGACACTGTTAGTGCTGCTGCTATTGTCAGTGTAGCTGTTGCCGGTGTGGCTGTTGCCGGTGACGCTGTTGCCGATGACGCTGTTGCTGGTGACACTGTTAGTGATGTTGTTGTTGCCGGTGCGGCTGTTGCCAGTGACGCTGTTGCCGGTGATGCTGTTAGCACTGCTGTTGTTGCCAGCGCGCCAGTTGCCGGTGCGGCTGTCACTGGTGACGCTGTTGCCAGTGCGGCCATCGCTGGTGCCGCTATTGCCCGTGCGGCTGTTGCTGGTGACGCTGTTGCCCGTGCCACTGTTGCTGGTGCGGCTGTTGCCGCTGACGCTGTTGCCGGTGACACTGTCGCCAGTGCGGCTGTTGCTGGTGCGGCTGTCGCCGGTGACGCTGTTGGCGGTGACACTGTCACCAGTGCGGCTGTTGCCGGTGCGGCTGTCGCCGGTGACGCTGTTGGCGGTGCCGCTGTTGGCGTCACCCGCCCGGGGGTGTCTCCTGTGCGACCCGGGGGCCGCCCGGGCCCTGGGCGCCCTCACGGGGCCCTTCCTGCTCCGGGCGCTGCCGGAACAGCCGGAGCTCCGGGCCCGGGCGGCCGCTCTGCTCCGACGGGGGCTGCAGGGCCTGGGCCGCCCCCCCCTGCAGCGCGGCGGCTTCGGGGGGGTCATTGGTGAGCGCCGAAACCGCCGGGATCCGCCCCAAAATACACCCCGAAACCCACCCCGAAACCGCCGGGATCCGCCCCAAAATACACCCCCAAAATCCCAAAATCCACCCCAAATTCCACCCCAAAACCCCCAAATCCACCCCAAAATCCCACCCAAAACGCCAACATCCCCAAAATCCACCCCCAAAATCCCTCCCCAAAACCCCCAAATCCCCAAAATCCACCCCAAAATCCCACCCATATCCCAAATCCCCAAACCCCCAAATCCCCCCAAAACCCCTAAACCCCCCAAATCCCCCCAAATCCCCCCAATCCCGGGGCCCTTCCTGCTCCGGGCCCGGGCGGCCGCTCTGCTCCGACGGGGGCTGCAGGGCCTGGGCCGCCCCCCCCTGCAGCGCGACGGCTTCGGGGGGGTCATCGGTGAGCGCCGAAACCGCCGGGATCCGCCCCAAAATGCACCCCGAAACCCACCCCGAAACCGCCGGGATCCGCCCCAAAATACACCCCGAAACCGCCGGGATCCGCCCCAAAATACACCCCAAAACCCACCCCGAAACCGCCGGGATCCGCCCCAAAATACACCCCGAAACCGCCGGGATCCACCCCAAAATACACCCCGAAACCCCAAAATCCACCCCAAAATACACCCCGAAACCCCAAAATCCACCCCCAAATCCCCGGAATCCGCCCCAAAACCTACCCCCGAAATCCTCGGAATCCGCCCCAAAATCCACCCCAAAACCCCCAATCCACCCCAAAATCCCCGGAATCCACCCCAAAACCCACCCCCAAAATCCCACCCAAAACCCCCAAATCCCCCAAATCCACCCCCAAATCCCACCCCAGTCCCTGAAATCCATCCCCAAAATCACCCAAACTCCCACGCCAAAATCCCACCCAAAACCCCTAAATCCACCCCAAATCCACCCCAAAATCCACCCCAAAATCCCGAAATTCCCCAAATCCACCCCAAAATCCCACCCAAAACCCCCAAATCCACCCCCAAAATCCCCAAATCCCACCCCAAAATCCCACCCAAAATCCCCAAATCCCCCAAATCACCCCCAAAATCCCTCTGCAAAACCCCCAAATCCCTGAAATCCACACAAAAATCCCACCCAAATCCCCGAAATCCATCCCAAAATCCACCCCAAAACCCCCAAATCCACCCCAAAATCCCCTAAATCCCACCCCAAAATCCCACCCAAAACCCCAACATCCCCCAAATCCACCCCCAAAATCCCTCCCCAAAATCCCCAAATCCCCAAATCCACCCCCAAATCCCACCCAAATCCCAAATCCCAAAACCCCCAAATCCCCCCCAAAACCCCTAAACCCCCCCAAATCCCCCCAAATCCCCCCAATCCCGGGGCCCTTCCTGCTCCGGGCCCGGGCGGCCGCTCTGCTCCGACGGGGGCTGCAGGGCCTGGGCCGCCCCCCCCTGCAGCGCGACGGCTTCGGGGGGGTCATCGGTGAGCGCCGAAACCGCCGGGATCCGCCCCAAAATACACCCCGAAATCCCCGGAATCCGCCCCAAAATACACCCCGAAACCCACCCCCGAAACCGCCGGGATCCGCCCCAAAATACACCCCGAAACCCACCCCGAAACCCCCGGGATCCGCCCCAAAACCCACCCCGAAACCCCCGGGATCCGCCCCAAAATACACCCCGAAACCCACCCCGAAACCCCCGGGATCCGCCCCAAAATACACCCCGAAACCGCCGGGATCCGCCCAAAATACACCCCGAAACCCACCCCGAAACCCACCCCGAAACCGCCGGGATCCGCCCGAAAATACACCCCGAAACCCACCCGAAACCCCCGGGATCCGCCCCAAAATACACCCCGAAACCCACCCCGAAACCGCCGGGATCCGCCCCAAAATCCACCACAAAACCCCAAAATCCACCCCGAAACCCACCCCCAAAATCCTCGGAATCCGCCCCAAAATCCACCCCCAAGATCCCACCCAAAAACCCCCAAATCCACCCCAAAATCCCACCCGAAACCCTCAAATCCCACCCCAAATTCCCACCACCTTCATGGGGGTCATCGGTGAGCGCCGAAACCGCCGGGATCCGCCCCAAAATCCACCCCGAAACCGCCGGGATCCGCCCCAAAATCCACCCGAAACCCACCCCGAAACCCCCGGGATCCGCCCCAAAATACACCCCGAAACCGCCGGGATCCGCCCCAAAATCCACCCCGAAACCCACCCCGAAACCGCCGGGATCCGCCCCAAAATCCACCCCGAAACCCACCCCGAAACCCCCAGGATCCGCCCCAAAATACACCCCGAAACCCACCCCGAAACCGCCGGGATCCGCCCCAAAATCCACCCCGAAACCCACCCCGAAATCCCCAGAATCCGCCCCAAAATCCACCCCGAAACCCACCCCGAAATCCCCAGAATCCGCCCCAAAATACACCCCGAAACCCACCCCGAAACCCCGGAATCCGCCCCAAAATACACCCCGAAACCCACCCCGAAACCGCCGGGATCCGCCCCAAAATACACCCCGAAACCCACCCCGAAATCCCCGGAATCCGCCCCAAAATACACCCCCAAATCCACCCCGAAACCCCCGGAATCCGCCCCAAAATCCACCCCGAAACCCACCCGAAACCCCGGAATCCGCCCCAAAATACACCCCGAAACCCACCCCGAAACCCCCGGGATCCGCCCCAAAATACACCCCGAAACCCACCCCGAAACCGCCGGGATCCGCCCCAAAATACACCCCAAAACCCCAAAATACACCCCGAAACCTACCCCCGAAACCGCCGGGATCCGCCCCAAAATCCACCCCGAAACCCCCAGAATCCGCCTCAAAATCCACCCCCAAGATCCCACCCAAAAACCCCCCCAAATCCCACCCCAAAACCCCGAAATCCACCCCAAAATCCCCAAAATCCCACCCCAAACCCCCCAAATCCTCAGAATCCACCCCAAAATCCACCCTAAAACCCCGAAATCCACCCCAAAATCCCCTAAATCCCACCCCAAAATCCCACCCCAAAACCCCCAAGTCCACCCCAAAATCCCGCTCAAAATCCACCCCAAAATCCCCTAAATCCCACCCAAAATCCACCCCAACATCCCCCAAATCCACCCCCAAAACTCCCAAAACCCCCAAATCCACCCCAAAATCCCACCCATATCCCAAATCCCAAAACCCCCAAATCCACCACAAAATCCCCTAAATCCCACCCCAAAATCCCACCCAAAACCCCAACATCCCCAAAATCCACCCCAAAATCCCTCCCCAAAACCCACAAATCCCCAAAATCCACCCCAAAATCCCTCCCCAAAACCCCCAAAACCCCCAAATCCACCCCAAAATCCCACCCATATCCCAAATCCCAAACCCCCAAATCCCCCCAAAACCCCTAAACCCCTCAAATCCCCCCAAATCCCCCCAATCCCGGGGCCCTTCCTGCTCCGGGCCCGGGCGGCCGCTCTGCTCCGACGGGGGCTGCAGGGCCTGGGCCGCCCCCCCCTGCAGCGCGACGGCTTCGGGGGGGTCATCGGTGAGCGCCGAAACCGCCGGGATCCGCCCCAAAATACACCCCGAAACCCACCCCGAAACCGCCGGGATCCGCCCCAAAATACACCCCGAAACCGCCGGGATCCGCCCCAAAATACACCCCGAAACCCACCCCCAAAACCCCCGGAATCCGCCCCAAAATACACCCCGAAACCCACCCCGAAATCCCCGGAATCCGCCCCAAAATACACCCCGAAACCCACCCGAAACCGCCGGGATCCGCCCCAAAATCCACCCCGAAACCCACCCCGAAACCCCCGGGATCCGCCCCAAAATACACCCCGAAACCCACCCCGAAACCGCCGGGATCCACCCCAAAATCCACCCCGAAACCCACCCCGAAACCCCCGGAATCTGCCCCAAAATACACCCCGAAACCCACCCCCGAAATCCCCGGAATCCGCCCCAAAATACACCCCAAAACCCACCCCGAAATCCCCGGGATCCGCCCCAAAATACACCCCGAAACCCACCCCGAAATCCCCGGGATCCGCCCCAAAATACACCCCAAAATCCACCCCGAAACCGCCGGGATCCGCCCCAAAATACACCCCGAAACCCACCCCGAAACCCCCGGGATCCGCCCCAAAATCCACCCCGAAACCCACCCCGAAACCCCGGGATCCGCCCCAAAATACACCCCGAAACCCACCCCGAAACCGCCGGGATCCGCCCCAAAATGCACCCCGAAACCCACCCCGAAATCCCCGGGATCCGCCCCAAAATACACCCCGAAACCCACCCCCGAAAGCCCCGCAATCCGCCCCAAAATCCACCCCAAAATCCACCCAAAACCCCAACATCCCCCAAATCCACCCCTAAATCCCCCAAATCCCTGAAATCCACCCCAAAATCCACCCCAAAACCCCCAAATCCACACCCAAAACCCCCAAATCCACCCCAAAATCCCACCCAAAACCCTCAAATCCACCCCAAAATCCCACCCAAAAACCTCCAAACCCCCTAAATCCAAACCCAAAACCCCCTAAATCCCACCCCAAAATCCCCAAATCACACACGAAATCGCCTAAATCCACCCCGAAATCCACCCCAAAACCTCTAAATCCCCTAAATCCACCCCAAATCCCCCAAATCCCACCCAAAACCACCCCAAATCCACCCCCAAATCCCCAAATCCACCCCCAAATCCCACCCATATCCCAAATCCCCAAACCCCCAAATCCCCCAAATCCACCCCTAAATCCCACCCAAATCCCCTAAATCCACCCCAAAATCCCACCCCAAAAGCCCCAAATCCCACCCCAAATCCCACCAAACCCCGAAATCCACCCCAAAACGTCTAAATCCCCCAAATCCCCCCCAAAACCCCCAAATCCCCCAAATCCCCCCAAATCCCCCCAATCCCGGGGCCCTTCCTGCTCCGGGCCCGGGCGGCCGCTCTGCTCCGACGGGGGCTGCAGGGCCTGGGCCGCCCCCCCCTGCAGCGCGACGGCTTCGGGGGGGTCATCGGTGAGCGCCGAAAGCGCCGGGATCCGCCCCAAAATCCACCCCGAAACCCACCCGAAACCGCCGGGATCCGCCCCAAAATACACCCCGAAACCCCCGGGATCCGCCCCAAAATACACCCCGAAACCCCCGGGATCCGCCCCAAAATCCACCCCGAAACCCACCCCCAAATCCCCGGAATCCGCCCCAAAATCCACCCCGAAACCCACCCCCAAATCCCCAGAATCCACCCCAAAATCCACCCCAAAACCCCCAAATCCACCCCAAAATCCCCTAAATCCCACCCCAAAATCCCACCCAAAACCCCAACATCCCCAAAATCCATCCCCAAAATCCCTCCCCAAAACCCCCAAATCCCCAGAATCCACCCCAAAATCCACCCCAAAACCCCCAAATCCCCAAAATCCCACAAAATCCCACCCAAATCCCCAAAATCCACCCCCAAAATCCCTCCCCAAAACCCCCAAATCCCCAAAATCCACCCCAAATCCCACCCATATCCCAAATCCCCAAACCCCCAAATCCCCCCCAAAACCCCTAAATCCCCCAAATCCCCCCCAAAATCCCCTAAATCCCACCCCAAAATCCCACCCAAAACCCCAACATCCCCAAAATCCATCCCCAAAATCCCTCCCCAAAACCCCCAAATCCCCCAAATCCCCCCAAAATCCCACCCATATCCCAAATCCCAAACCCCCAAATCCCCCCCAAACCCCCTAAATCCCCCAAATCCCCCCCAAAACCCCTAAACCCCCCAAATCCCCCAAATCCCCCCAATCCCGGGGCCCTTCCTGCTCCGGGCCCGGGCGGCCGCTCTGCTCCGACGGGGGCTGCAGGGCCTGGGCCGCCCCCCCCTGCAGCGCGACGGCTTCGGGGGGGTCATCGGTGAGCGCCGAAACCGCCGGGATCCGCCCCAAAATACACCCCGAAACCGCCGGGATCCGCCCCAAAATACACCCCGAAACCCACCCCGAAACCCCCGGGATCCACCCCAAAATCCACCCCGAAACCCACCCCGAAACCGCCGGGATCCGCCCCAAAATCCACCCCGAAACCCACCGCGAAACCGCCGGGATCCGCCCCAAAATCCACCCCGAAACCCACCCCGAAACCGCCGGGATCCGCCCCAAAATACACCCCGAAACCCACCCCGAAACCGCCGGGATCCGCCCCAAAATCCACCCCGAAACCCCCGGGATCCGCCCCAAAATACACCCCGAAACCCTCAAATCCGCCCCAAGATACACCCCCAAAATCCCAAAATCCACCCCAAAATCCACCCCAAAACCCCCAAATCCACCCCAAAATCCCACCCAAATCCCCTAAATCCACCCCAATATCCCACCCAGAACCCTGAAATCCCCCTTAAATCCCCTAAATTCCACCCCAAAATCCCACCCAAAACCCCGAAATTCCCCCAAATCCCCCCCCAAATCCCACCCAAAACCCCGAAATCCATCCCAAAATCCCTCCCCAAAACCCCGAAATCCCCAGAATCCACCCCAAAATCCACCCCAAAATCCCTCCCCAAAACCCGAAAATCCCCAAAATCCACCCCAAAATTCACCCCCAAACCCCGAAATCCACCCCAAAATCCCAAAATCCACCCCAAAATCCCACCCAATACCCAAAATCCCCGAAATCCACCCCAAAATCCCTCCCCAAAACCCCCAAATCCACACCCAAAACCCCCAAACCCACCCCAAAATCCCACCCAAAACCCCGAAATTCCCCCAAATCCCACCCAAAACCCCAAAATCCCCCAAGTCCCACCCAAAACCCCGAAATCCACCCCAAAATCCCTCCCCAAAACCCCAAAATCCCCAAAATCCACCCCAAAATTCACCCCAAAACCCCGAAATCCACCCCAAAATCCCCAAAATCCACCCCAAAATCCCACCCAAAACCCCAACATCCCCAAAATCCCTCCCAAAACCCCCAAATCCCCCAAATCCACCCCCAAATCCCCCCCATATCCCAAATCCCCAAACCCCCAAATCCCCCCCAAAACCCCTAAACCCCCCAAATCCCCCCAAATCCCCCCAATCCCGGGGCCCTTCCTGCTCCGGGCCCGGGCGGCCGCTCTGCTCCGACGGGGGCTGCAGGGCCTGGGCCGCCCCCCCCTGCAGCGCGACGGCTTCGGGGGGGTCATCGGTGAGCGCCGAAACCGCCGGGATCCGCCCCAAAATACACCCCAAAAACCCCGGATCCGCCCCAAAATACACCCCGAAACCCACCCCGAAACCGCCGGG
Source organism: Tinamus guttatus (assembly GCF_059628265.1). Taxonomy (NCBI): domain Eukaryota; kingdom Metazoa; phylum Chordata; class Aves; order Tinamiformes; family Tinamidae; genus Tinamus; species Tinamus guttatus. The sequence continues at coordinate 20,919 of NW_028289455.1, forward strand.
ATCCGCCCCAAAATACACCCTGAAACCCACCCTGAAACCCCCGGGATCCGCCCCAAAATACACCCCAAAAACCCCGGGATCCGCCCCAAAATACACCCCGAAACCCACCCCGAAACCGCCGGGATCCGCCCCAAAATACACCCCGAAACCCACCCCGAAATCCCCGGGATCCGCCCCAAAATACACCCTGAAACCCACCCCCGAAACCACCGGGATCCGCCCCAAAATACACCCCGAAACCCCTGGGATCCGCCCCAAAATACACCCCGAAACCCACCCCGAAACCGCCGGGATCCGCCCCAAAATACACCCAAAACCCCCGGGATCCGCCCCAAAACCCACCCCGAAACCCTCAAATCCGCCCCAAAATACAACCCCAAAACCCCAAAATCCACCCCAAAAATCCCCGGGATCCGCCCCAAAATACACCCCAAAACCCTCAAATCCGCCCCAAAATACACCCCCAAAATCCCAAAATCCACCCCAAAATCCACCCCAAAACCCCCAAATCCACCCCAAAATCCCACCCAAATCCCCTAAATCCACCCCAATATCCCACCCAGAACCCTGAAATCCCCCTTAAATATCCTAAATTCCACCCCAAAATCCCACCCAAAACCCCTAAATCCACCCCAAAATCCACCCCAAAATCCCGAAATTCCCAAAATCCACCCCAAAATCCCACCCAATACCCCAAAATCCCCGAAATCCACCCCAAAATCCCTCCCCAAAACCCCGAAATCCACACCCAAAACCCCCAAATCCACCCCAAAATCCCACCCAAAACCCCGAAATTCCCCCAAATCCCCCCCCAAATCCCACCCAAAACCCCAAAATCCCCCCCAAATCCCACCCAAAACTCCGAAATCCACCCCAAAATCCCGCCCCAAAACCCCAAAATCCCCAGAATCCACCCCAAAATCCACCCCAAAATCCCTCCCCAAAACCCGAAAATCCCCAAAATCCACCCCAAAATCCACCCCAAAACCCCAAAATCCACCCCAAAATCCCCTAAATCCCACCCCAAAATCCCACCCAAAACCCCAACATCCCCAAAATCCACCCCCAAAATCCCTCCCCAAAACCCCCAAATCCCCAAAATCCACCCCTAAATCCCACCCAAAACCCCAAAATCCACCCCAAAATCCCTCCCCAAAACACCCAAATCCCCAAAATCCACCCCCAAATCCCACCCATATCCCAAATCCCCAAACCCCCAAATCCCCCCAAAACCCCTAAACCCCCCAAATCCCCCCAAATCCCCCCAATCCCGGGGCCCTTCCTGCTCCGGGCCCGGGCGGCCGCTCTGCTCCGACGGGGGCTGCAGGGCCTGGGCCGCCCCCCCCTGCAGCGCGACGGCTTCGGGGGGGTCATCGGTGAGCGCCGAAACCGCCGGGATCCGCCCCAAAATCCACCCCGAAACCCACCGCGAAACCGCCGGGATCCGCCCCAAAATCCACCCCGAAACCCACCCCGAAACCGCCGGGATCCGCCCCAAAATACACCCCGAAACCCACCCCGAAACCGCCGGGATCCGCCCCAAAATACACCCCGAAACCGCCGGGATCCGCCCCAAAATCCACCCCGAAACCCACCCCGAAACCCCCGGGATCCGCCCCAAAATCCACCCCGAAACCCACCCCGAAACCCCCGGAATCCGCCCCAAAATACACCCCGAAAGCCACCCCGAAACCGCCGGGATCCGCCCCAAAATACACCCCGAAACCGCCGGGATCCGCCCCAAAATACACCCCGAAACCCACCCCGAAACCGCCGGGATCCGCCCCAAAATACACCCCGAAACCCCCGGGATCCGCCCCAAAATCCACCCCGAAACCCCCAAATCCACCCCGAAACCCCCGGGATCCGCCCCAAAATACACCCCGAAACCCCCAAATCCACCCCGAAACCCCCGGGATCCGCCCCAAAATCCACCCCGAAACCGCCGGGATCCGCCCCAAAATACACCCCGAAACCCACCCGAAATCCCCGGGATCCGCCCCAAAATACACCCCGAAACCCACCCCGAAACCGCCGGGATCCGCCCCAAAATACACCCCCAAAATCCCAAAATCCACCCCAAAAATCCCCGGAATCCGCCCCAAAACCCACCCCCAAAATCCCACCCAAAACCCCCAAATCCCACCCCAAAATCCCACCCAAATCCCCTAAATCCACCCCAATATCTCACCTAAAACCCCCAAATCCCCCAAATCCACCCCAAAATCCCACCCAAGTCCCCGAAATCCACCCCCAAAATCACCCAAACTCCCACGCCAAAATCCCACCCAAAACCCCTAAATCCACCCCAAATCCACCCCAAAATCCACCCCAAAATCCCGAAATTCCCAAAATCCACCCCAAAATCCCTTAAATCCCACCCAAAACCTCAAAATCCCCGAAATCCACCCCAAAATCCCACCCCAAAACCCCCAAATCCACACCCAAAACCCCCAAATCCCCCCCAAATCCCACCCAAAACTCCGAAATCCACCCCAAAATCCCTCCCCAAAACCCCCAAATCCCCAGAATCCACCCCAAAATCCACCCCAAAATCCCTCCCCAAAACCCGAAAATCCCCAAAATCCACCCCAAAATTCACCCCCAAACCCCGAAATCCCCCCCAAAATCCCCTAAATCCCACCCCAAAATCCCACCCAAAACCCCAACATCCCCAAAATCCCACCCATATCCCAAACCCCAAAACCCCCAAATCCCCAAAATCCACCCCAAATCCCACCCATATCCCAAATCCCACCCCCAAATCCCCCCCAAAACCCCTAAATCCCCCAAATCCCCCCAAATCCCCCCAATCCCGGGGCCCTTCCTGCTCCGGGCCCGGGCGGCCGCTCTGCTCCGACGGGGGCTGCAGGGCCTGGGCCGCCCCCCCCTGCAGCGCGACGGCTTCGGGGGGGTCATCGGTGAGCGCCGAAACCGCCGGGATCCGCCCCAAAATCCACCCCGAAACCCACCCCGAAACCGCCGGGATCCGCCCCAAAATCCACCCCGAAACCCACCCCGAAACCGCCGGGATCCGCCCCAAAACACACCCCGAAACCCACCCTGAAACCGCCGGGATCCGCCCCAAAATACACCCCGAAACCCACCCCGAAACCGCCGGGATCCGCCCCAAAATACACCCCGAAATCCCCGGGATCCGCCCCAAAATCCACCCCGAAACCGCCGGGATCCGCCCCAAAATCCACCCCGAAACCCACCCCGAAACCGCCGGGATCCGCCCCAAAATACACCCCGAAACCGCCGGGATCCGCCCCAAAATACACCCCGAAACCCACCCCCGAAATCCCCGGGATCCGCCCCGAAACCCACCCCGAAACCGCCGGGATCCGCCCCAAAATACACCCCGAAACCCACCCCGAAACCGCCGGGATCCGCCCCAAAATCCACCCCGAAACCCTCAAATCCGCCCCAAAATACACCCCCAAAATCCCCAAATCCACCCCCAAATCCACCCCAAAATCCCCGGAATCCACCCCAAAAATCCCTCCCCAAAACCCCCAAATCCACACCCAAAACCCCCAAATCCACCCCAAAATCCCACCCAAAACCCCCAAATCCCCGGAATCCACCCCAAACCCCCCACCCAAATCCCCTAAATCCACCTCTAAATCCCACCCAAATCCCCTAAATCCACCCCAAAATCCCACCCCAAAAGCCCCAAATCCCGCCCCAAATCCCCCCCAAAACCCCTAAACCCCCCAAATCCCCCCAAATCCCCCCAATCCCGGGGCCCTTCCTGCTCCGGGCCCGGGCGGCCGCTCTGCTCCGACGGGGGCTGCAGGGCCTGGGCCGCCCCCCCCTGCAGCGCGACGGCTTCGGGGGGGTCATCGGTGAGCGCCGAAACCGCCGGGATCCGCCCCAAAATGCACCCCGAAACCCACCCCGAAACCGCCGGGATCCGCCCCAAAATCCACCCCGAAACCGCCGGGATCCGCCCCAAAATCCACCCCGAAACCCACCCCGAAACCGCCGGGATCCGCCCCAAAATACACCCCGAAACCCACCCCGAAACCGCCGGGATCCGCCCCAAAATACACCCCGAAACCCACCCCGAAACCGCCGGGATCCGCCCCAAAATACACCCCAAAACTCACCCCCGAAATCCCCGGAATCCGCCCCAAAATCCACCCCAAAACCCCCAAATCCACCCCAAAATCCCACCCAAGTCCCCTAAATCCACCCCAATATCCCACCCAGAACCCTGAAATCCCCCTAAATCCCCTAAATTCCACCCCAAAATCCCACCCAAAACCCCTAAATCCACCCCAAAATCCACCCCAAAATCCCAGAATTCCCAAAATCCACCCCAAAATCCCACCCAATACCCCAAAATCCCCGAAATCCACCCCAAAATCCCTCCCCAAAACCCCGAAATCCACACCCAAAACCCCCAAAATCCACCCCAAAATCCCACCCAAAACCCCGAAATTCCCCCAAATCCCACCCAAATCCCACCCAAAACCCCCAAATCCCCCCCAAATCCCATCCAAAACCCCGAAATCCACCCCAAAATCCCTCCCCAAAACCCCAAAATCCCCAGAATCCACCCCAAAATCCCCTAAATCCCACCCCAAAATCCCACCCAAAACCCTCAAATCCACCCCAAAATCCCACCCAAAAACCTCCAAACCCCCTAAATCCAAACCCAAAACCCCCTAAATCCCACACCAAAACCCCCAAATCACACACTAAATCGCCTAAATCCACCCCGAAATCCACCCCAAAACCTCTAAATCCCTTAAATCTACCCCAAATCCCACCCAAAAACACCCCAAATCCACCCCCAAATCCCCCAAATCCCACCCCAAAATACCACCCAAAACCCCAACATCCCCAAAATCCACCCCCAAAATCCCTCCCCAAAACCCCCAAATCCCCCAAATCCACCCCAAATCCCACCCATATCCCAAATCCCCAAACCCCCAAATCCCCCCCAAAACCCCCAAATCCCCCCAATCCCCCCAAATCCCACCCATATCCCAAACCCCAAAATCCCCAAATCCCCCCCAAAACCCCTAAATCCCCCAAATCCCCCCAAATCCCCCCAATCCCGGGGCCCTTCCTGCTCCGGGCCCGGGCGGCCGCTCTGCTCCGACGGGGGCTGCAGGGCCTGGGCCGCCCCCCCCTGCAGCGCGACGGCTTCGGGGGGGTCATCGGTGAGCGCCGAAACCGCCGGGATCCGCCCCAAAATGCACCCCGAAACCCACCCCGAAACCGCCGGGATCCGCCCCAAAATACACCCCGAAACCGCCGGGATCCGCCCCAAAATACACCCCAAAACCCACCCCGAAACCGCCGGGATCCGCCCCAAAATACACCCCGAAACCGCCGGGATCCACCCCAAAATACACCCCGAAACCCCAAAATCCACCCCAAAATACACCCCGAAACCCCAAAATCCACCCCCAAATCCCCGGAATCCGCCCCAAAACCTACCCCCGAAATCCTCGGAATCCGCCCCAAAATCCACCCCAAAACCCCCAATCCACCCCAAAATCCCCGGAATCCACCCCAAAACCCACCCCCAAAATCCCACCCAAAACCCCCAAATCCCCCAAATCCACCCCCAAATCCCACCCCAGTCCCTGAAATCCATCCCCAAAATCACCCAAACTCCCACGCCAAAATCCCACCCAAAACCCCTAAATCCACCCCAAATCCACCCCAAAATCCACCCCAAAATCCCGAAATTCCCCAAATCCACCCCAAAATCCCACCCAAAACCCCCAAATCCACCCCCAAAATCCCCAAATCCCACCCCAAAATCCCACCCAAAATCCCCAAATCCCCCAAATCAACCCCCAAAATCCCTCTGCAAAACCCCCAAATCCCTGAAATCCACACAAAAATCCCACCCAAATCCCCGAAATCATCCCAAAATCCACCCCAAAACCCCCAAATCCACCCCAAAATCCCCTAAATCCCACCCCAAAATCCCACCAAAACCCCAACATCCCCCAAATCCACCCCCAAAATCCCTCCCCAAAATCCCAAATCCCCAAAATCCACCCCCAAATCCCACCCAAATCCCAAATCCCAAAACCCCCAAATCCCCCCCAAAACCCCTAAACCCCCCAAATCCCCCAAATCCCCCCAATCCCGGGGCCCTTCCTGCTCCCGGCCCGGGCGGCCGCTCTGCTCCGACGGGGGCTGCAGGGCCTGGGCCGCCCCCCCCCTGCAGCGCGACGCTTCGGGGGGGTCATCGGTGAGCGCCGAAACCGCCGGATCCGCCCCAAAATCCACCTCGAAACCGCCGGGATCCGCCCCAAAATACACCCCGAAACCCACCCCGAAACCGCCGGGATCCGCCCCAAAACACACCCCGAAACCCACCCTGAAACCCCCGGGATCCGCCCCAAAATACACCCCGAAACCGCCGGGATCCGCCCAAAATCCACCCCGAAACCGCCGGGATCCGCCCCAAAACCCACCCCGAAACCCACCCTGAAACCCCCGGGATCCGCCCCAAAATACACCCCGAAACCCACCCCGAAACCGCCGGGATCCGCCCCAAAATACACCCCAAAACTCACCCCCGAAATCCCCGGAATCCGCCCCAAAATCCACCCCAAAACCCCCAAATCCACCCAAAATCCCACCCAAGTCCCCTAAATCCACCCCAATATCCCACCCAGAACCCTGAAATCCCCCCTAAATCCCCTAAATTCCACCCCAAAATCCCACCCAAAACCCCTAAATCCACCCCAAAATCCACCCCAAAATCCAGAATTCCCAAAATCCACCCAAAATCCCACCCAATACCCCAAAATCCCCGAAATCCACCCCAAAATCCCTCCCCAAAACCCCGAAATCCACACCCAAAACCCCCAAAATCCACCCCAAATCCCACCCAAAACCCCGAAATTCCCCCAAATCCCACCCAAATCCCACCCAAAACCCCCAAATCCCCCCCAAATCCCATCCAAAACCCCGAAATCCACCCCAAAATCCCTCCCCAAAACCCAAAATCCCCAGATCCACCCCAAAATCCCCTAAATCCCACCCCAAAATCCCACCCAAAACCCTCAAATCCACCCCAAAATCCCACCCAAAAACCTCCAAACCCCCTAAATCCAAACCCAAAACCCCCTAAATCCCACACCAAAACCCCAAATCACACACTAAATCGCCTAAATCCACCCCGAAATCACCCCAAAACCTCTAAATCCCTTAAATCTACCCCCAAATCCCCCAAATCCCACCCCCAAAATACCACCCAAAACCCCAACATCCCCAAAATCCACCCCCAAAATCCCTCCCCAAAACCCCCAAATCCCCCAAATCCACCCCAAATCCCACCCATATCCCAAATCCCCAAACCCCCAAATCCCCCCCAAAACCCCCAAATCCCCCCAATCCCCCCAAATCCCACCCATATCCCAAACCCCAAAATCCCCAAATCCCCCCCAAAACCCCTAAATCCCCAAATCCCCCCAAATCCCCCCAATCCCGGGGCCCTTCCTGCTCCGGGCCCGGGCGGCCGCTCTGCTCCGACGGGGGCTGCAGGGCCTGGGCCGCCCCCCCCTGCAGCGCGACGGCTTCGGGGGGGTCATCGGTGAGCGCCGAAACCGCCGGGATCCGCCCCAAAATGCACCCCGAAACCCACCCCGAAACCGCCGGGATCCGCCCCAAAATACACCCCGAAACCGCCGGGATCCACCCCCAAAATACACCCCGAAACCCCAAAATCCACCCCAAAATACACCCCGAAACCCCAAAATCCACCCCCAAATCCCCGGAATCCGCCCCAAAACCTACCCCCGAAATCCTCGGAATCCGCCCCAAAATCCACCCCAAAACCCCCAATCCACCCAAAATCCCCGGAATCCACCCCAAAACCCACCCCCAAAATCCCACCCAAAACCCCCAAATCCCCCAAATCCACCCCCAAATCCCACCCCAGTCCCTGAAATCCATCCCCAAAATCACCCAAACTCCCACGCCAAAATCCCACCCAAAACCCCTAAATCCACCCCAAATCCACCCCAAAATCCACCCCAAAATCCCGAAATTCCCCAAATCCACCCCAAAATCCCACCCAAAACCCCCAAATCCACCCCCAAAATCCCCAAATCCCACCCCAAAATCCACCCAAAATCCCCAAATCCCCCAAATCACCCCCAAAATCCCTCTGCAAAACCCCCAAATCCCTGAAATCCACACAAAAATCCCACCCAAATCCCCGAAATCCATCCCAAAATCCACCCCAAAACCCCCAAATCCACCCCAAAATCCCCTAAATCCCACCCCAAAATCCCACCCAAAACCCCAACATCCCCCAAATCCACCCCCAAAATCCCTCCCCAAAATCCCCAAATCCCCAAAATCCACCCCCAAATCCCACCCAAATCCCAAATCCCAAAACCCCCAAATCCCCCCCAAAACCCCTAAACCCCCCAAATCCCCCCAAATCCCCCCAATCCCGGGGCCCTTCCTGCTCCGGGCCCGGGCGGCCCGCTCTGCTCCGACGGGGGCTGCAGGGCCTGGGCCGCCCCCCCCTGCAGCGCGACGGCTTCGGGGGGGTCATCGGTGAGCGCCGAAACCGCCGGGATCCGCCCCAAAATCCACCCCGAAACCCACCCCGAAACCGCCGGGATCTGCCCCAAAATACACCCCGAAACCCACCCCGAAACCCCCGGGATCCGCCCCAAAATAGACCCCAAAACCGCCGGGATCCACCCCAAAATACACCCCGAAACCCACCCCGAAACCGCCGGGATCCGCCCCAAAATACACCCCGGAACCCACCCCGAAACCCCGGGATCCGCCCCAAAATCCACCCCGAAACCCACCCCGAAACCGCCGGGATCCGCCCCAAAATACACCGCCGAAAACCCGAACCACCCCGAAACCCCCGGGATCCGCCCCAAAATACACCCCGAAACCCCCGGAATCCGCCCCAAAATACACCCCAAAATCCCAAAATCCACCCCAAAATCCACCCCAAAACCCCCAAATCCACCCCAAAATCCCACCCAAATCCCCTAAATCCACCCCAATATCCCACCCAGAACCCTGAAATCCCCCTTAAATCCCCTAAATTCCACCCCAAAATCCCACCCAAAACCCCTAAATCCACCCCAAAATCCCCAAAATCCCACCCCAAAATCCCACCCAAAACCCCTAAATCCACCCCAAAATCCCCCAAATCCCACCCCAAACCCCCCAAATCCTCGGAATCCACCCCAAAATCCACCCTAAAACCCCTAAATCCACCCAAAATCCCCAAAATCCCACCCCAAAATCCCACCCCAAAACCCCCAAGTCCATCCCAAAATCCCGCTCAAAACCCCAAAATCCACCCCAAAACCCCAAAATTCCCGCAATCCACCCCAAAATCCCACCCAAAAACCCCCAAAATCCCACCCCAAAATCCCACCCCAAACCCTCAAATCCCACCCCAAATCTCCACCACCTTCATGGGGGTCATCGGTGAGCCCGGCACCCCCGAAACCCCCGGAATCCGCCCCAAAATCCACCCCAAAATCCCACCCAGAACCCCGAAATCCCCTCTAAATCCCCTAAATTCCACCCCAAAATCCCACCCAAAACCCCCAAATCCCCAGAATCCACCCCAAACCCCCCACCCAAAAATCCCCTAAATCCACCCCTAAATCCCACCCAAATCCCCTAAATCCACCCCAAAATCCCACCCCAAAAGCCCCAAATCCCGCCCCAAATCCCCCCCAAAACCCCTAAACCCCCCAAATCCCCCCAAATCCCCCCAATCCCGGGGCCCTTCCTGCTCCGGGCCCGGGCGGCCGCTCTGCTCCGACGGGGGCTGCAGGGCCTGGGCCGCCCCCCCCCTGCAGCGCGACGGCTTCGGGGGGGTCATCGGTGAGCGCCGAAACCGCCGGGATCCGCCCCAAAATCCACCCCGAAACCCACCCCGAAACCGCCGGGATCCGCCCCAAAATACACCCCGAAACCGCCGGGATCCGCCCCAAAATACACCCCGAAATCCCCGGAATCCGCCCCAAAATCCACCCCGAAACCCACCCCGAAACCCCCGGGATCCGCCCCGAAACGCACCCCAAAATCCCCGGGATCCGCCCCAAAATACACCTCGAAACCCACCCCGAAACCGCCGGGATCTGTCCCAAAATCCACCCCGAAACCTCCGGGATCCACCCCAAAATACACCCCGAAACCCCCAAATCCCCTTCATCCACCTCAAAACCCCAAAATCCACCCCAAAATCCCCTAAATCCCACCCCAAACCCCCAAAATCCTCAGAATCCACCCCAAAATCCACCCCAAAATCCCCTAAATCCCACCCCAAAATCCCACCCAAAAACCCCCAAATCCACCCCAAAATCCACCCCCAAACCCCGAAATCCACCCCAAAATCCCCTAAATCCCACCCCAAAATCCCACCCAAAAACCCCCAAATCTCCCAAATCCACCCCAAAATCCACCCCAAACCCCCAAAATCCTCCCCCAAACCCCAAAATACTCCCCAAAATCCATCCCAAAACCCCCAAATCCCCTTCATCCACCCCCAAATCCCCATATCCCCTTCATCCAGCCCAAAATCCCCCAAATCCCATCCAAAACCCTCAAAATCCCCTAAATCTACCCCCAAATCCCCTTCATCCACCCCAAAATCCCACCCAAAAACCCACAAATCCACCCCAAAATCCCCTAAATCCCACTCCAAATCCCACCCGAAATGCCCCGAATTCCACCCCAAATGCCCCAAATCCCTCCCAATATCCTCAAAATCCCATCCCAAATCCCCAAAATCTCACCCCAAATCCCCTAAATCCCAACCAAAATAACCCTGAATCCCACCTGAAAACCCCTAAATCCACCCCAAATCTCCGAAATCTCCCCCAAATCCTCTAAATCCCCCTAAACCCGCCCAAATGCCCTCCCAAATCCACCCCAACACCCCAAATCCCACCCAAAACACCCCAAATCCCCCCCTGAAGCCCCTAAATCTTCCCCTAAATCCCCCCAAAAGACATCCCCAAATCCCCCCAATTTCCTCCCAAATCCCCCCAAATTTCTCCCAATTCCCCCCAAATTTCTCCCAATTCCCCCCAAATTCCTCCCAAACTCCCCCAAAACCCCCAAATCTCCCCAAATCTCCCCCCCCCAGACGAGAACACCCTGCTCGAAGCCTCCACCCACTTCCGCCGGACCGTGGGCCGCGTCGTGGAGCAGAACTACCGAGGTGTTCACTCTGGAACCTAATGGTGGCGGCAACTCATTCCAGCTGGGGTTAACTCTGGAACCTAATGGTGCCGTCAGGTCCTGGTCCCAGAACGCTGTCACTGACCCCCCCTCCCCGCCCCCCGCTTGAATGGCACCTGGGGGGGGGGGGGCGGGGAAATGGCACATGGAGAGGGTGTTCACTCTGGAACCTAATGGTGGCGGCGACCCCTGGGTGCCGTCACGTCCTGGTCCCAGAACCCTGTCACCCCCCCCACCCTTGAATGGCACTTCTGGGGGGGGCGGGGGCGGGGAAATGGCACATGGAGAGGGTGTTAACTCTGGAACCTAATGGTGGGGATGGCTTACAACTATCATCCTGCCCCCTCCCCAATTACCTAGAACGAATCCCCCCTGCTGCAACCTCCATTGCTCAGGTTGGGGGTGGGACCTGAGCGGTGTTAACTCTGGAACCTAATGGTGGGGCGTGGCTTACAAGTATCATCATGCCCCCCCCCCCCCCAAATACCCAGAATCAATGCCCCCTGCTGCAACCTCCATTGCTCAGGTTGGGGTGGGACCTGAGTGCCGTTCACTCTGGAACCTAATGGTGGGGGTGGCTTACGAGTATCATCATGGCCCCCCCCCATAAAAAAAAATTACCTAGAACGAATCCCCCCCCCGCAACCCCATTGCTCAGGTTGGGGCGGGGCCTGAGCGGCGTTCACTCTGGAACCTAATGGTGGGGGTGGCTTATGAGTATCATCATGGCCCCCCCCCCATAAAAAAAAATTACCTAGAAAAAATCCCCCCCCCGCAACCCCATTGCTCAGGTTGGGGGCGGGACCTGAGCAGCGTTAACTCTGGAACCTAATGGTGGGGGTGGCTTACGAGTATCATCATCCCTCCCCCCCAAAATACCCAGAATCAACCCCCATTGCTGTAACCCATTGCTCTGGTTGAGGGAACGCCACCCAGAGAGGCGTTAACTCTGGAACCTAATGGTGGGCGTGGCTTACAAGTATCATCATGCCCCCCCCCCCCCCAATACCCAGAATCAATCCCCCCTGCTGCAACCTCCATCGCTCAGGTTGGGGGTGGGACCTGAGTGCCGTTCACTCTGGAACCTAATGGTGGGAGTGGCTTACGAGTATCATCATGGCCCCCCCCCCCATAAAAAAAATTTACCTAGAACGAATCCCCCCCCCGCAACCCCATTGCTCAGGTTGGGGTGGGACCTGAGCGGCGTTCACTCTGGAACCTAATGGTGGGGATGAGTTAGGAGTATCATCATGGCTTCCCCCCCTCCCCCCAAAATTACCTAGAACGAATCCCCCCCCCCCCCGCAACCCCATCACTCAGGTTGGGGCAGGGCCTGAGTGCCGTTCACTCTGGAACCTAATGGTGGGGGTGGCTTACGAGTATCATCATCCCTCCCCCCCAAAATACCCGGAATCAATCCCCATTGCTGTAACCCATTGCTCTGGTTGAGGGAACGCCACCCAGAGAGGCGTTAACTCTGGAACCTAATGGTGGGGGTGGCTTACAACTATCATCCTGCCCCCTCCCCAATCACCTAGAACGAATCCCCCCTGCCGCAACCTCCATTGCTCAGGTTGGGGCAGGGCCTGAGCAGCGTTAACTCTGGAACCTAATGGTGGGGGTGGCTTATGAGTATCATCATCCCTCCCCCCCAAAATACCCAGAATCAATCCCCATTGCTGTAACCCATTGCTCTGGTTGAGGGAACGCCACCCAGAGAGGCGTTAACTCTGGAACCTAATGGTGGGGGTGGCTTACGAGTATCATCATGGCCCCCCCCCATAAAAAAAATTAGCTAGAACGAATCCCCCCCACCACGACCCCATTGCTCAGGTTGGGGCGGGGCCTGAGCAGCGTTCACTCTGGAACCTAATGGTGGGGGTGGCTTATGAGTATCATCATGGCTTTCCCCTGGCCCCCCAAAAATTACTTAGAATGAATCCCCGCCCCCGCAACCCCATCGCTCAGGTTGGGGCAGGGCCTAAGCGGCGTTCACTCTGGAACCTAATGGTGGGGGTGGCTTACGAGTATCATCATGGCTTTCCCCTGGCCCCCCAAAAATTACTTAGAATGAATCCCCCCCCCCCGCAACCCCATCGCTCAGGTTGGGGCGGGGCCTGAGCGGCGTTCACTCTGGAACCTAATGGTGGGGGTGGCTTATGAGTATCATCATCCCTCCCCCCCAAAATACCCAGAATCAACCCCCATTGCTGTAACCCATTGCTCTGGTTGAGGGAACGCCACCCAGAGAGGCGTTAACTCTGGAACCTAATGGTGGGGATGGCTTACAACTATCATCCTGCCCCCTCCCCAATTACCTAGAACGAATCCCCCCTGCTGCAACCTCCATTGCTCAGGTTGGGGGTGGGACCTGAGCGGCGTTAACTCTGGAACCTAATGGTGGGGGTGGCTTACGAGTATCATCATCCCTCCCCCCCAAAATACCCAGAATCAATCCCCATTGCTCTGGTTGAGGGAAACCCCACCCAGAGAGGCGTTAACTCTGGAACCTAATGGTGGGGATGGCTTACAACTATCATCCTGCCCCCTCCCCAATTACCTAGAACGAATCCGCCCTGCTGCAATCCCATTGCTCAGGTTGGGGGTGGGAGCTGAGCGGCGTTAACTCTGGAACCTAATGGTGGGGATGGCTTACGAATATCATCCTGCCCCCCCCCCCCAAATTACCTAGAACGAATCCCCCCTGCCACGACCCCATTGCTCAGGGTGGGGTGGGGCCTGAGCGGCGTTAACTCTGGAACCTAATGGTGGGGGTGGCTTACAAGTATCATCATGGCCCCCCCTGACCCTCCAAAAATTGCCTAGAACGAATCCCCTCTGCTGAAACCCCATCGCTCAGGTTGGGGCGGGGCCTGAGCGGCGTTCACTCTGGAACCTAATGGTGGGGGTGGCTTATGAGTATCATCATGGCTTCTCCCTGACCCCCCCAAAATTACCTAGAACGAATCCCCCCCCCCGCAACCCCATCACTCAGGTTGGGGCGGGGCCTGAGCGGCGTTCACTCTGGAACCTAATGGTGGCTCATTCCCCCCCTGCAGACGAGCGGGTCTTCAACGAGCTCTTCTGGGCCATGCAGGAGGTCAGGGCCCATTTCGAGCAGCTCATGCGGCGCTTCCAGAGCGAAGGTGACACCCCCCCCCCCCAATGTCCCCCCCGTGTCCCCTCCCCGTGTCCCCTCCCCGTGTCCCCTCCCCATGTCCCCCGTCACCATCTCACCCCCCTTTTCCCTTTTTTTGCAGTTTATTGCCCCAATAGCTGCGGTGAGTGCGATGCGGGGGGGGGACAGCGGGGTGACACTGTCCTTGTCCCCCCCCCAACCCCGAGCCCTTTGTCCCCGTGTTGTCCCCGTGTCCCCCCCAATCAGGGCGCATGGAGCAGGTTTGGATCGACTGTGTCTCCTGCAACAGCTCCCTGTACTCCTGTTGGCGGGGGCTGTTGTGCGGTGGTGAGTGGAGGGGCTGGAGGACTCCGGGAAGGTGGGGGGGGGGGTCATTGGCCAGGCTGGGGGATTCCAGCAGTGTTAACCCTGGAACCTAATGGTGGCGGATACTCATCCTCATCAGTGTTAACCCTGGAACCTAATGGTGGTGGTGGTGGGGGTTCATTCCTGCCAGTGTTAACCCTGACACCTAATGGTGGCAGCTACTCATCCTTATTGGTGTTAACTCTAGAACCTAGTGGTGGTGGTGGTGGGGGTTCATTCCTGCCAGTGTTAACCCTGGAACCTAATGGTGGCGGATACTCATCCTCATCAGTGTTAACCCTGGAACCTAATGGTGGTGGTGGTGGTGGTTCATTCCTGCCAGTGTTAACCCTGGAACCTAATGGTGGCGGATACTCATCAGTGTTAACCCTGGAACCTAATGGTGGTGGTGGTGGTGGTTCATTCCTGCCAGTGTTAACCCTGGCACCTAATGGTGGCGGATACTCATCCTCATCAGTGTTAACCCTGGAACCTAATGGTGGTGGTGGTGGTGGTTCATTCCTGCCAGTGTTAACCCTGGAACCTAATGGTGCCGGATACTCATCCTCATTGGTGTTAACTCTAGAACCTAGTGGTGGTGGTTCATTCCTGCCAGTGTTAACCCTGGCACCTAATGGTGGCGAATACTCATCCTCATCAGTGTTAACTCTAGAACCTAGTGGTGGTGGTGGTGGTGGTTCATTCCTGCCAGTGTTAACCCTGGCACCTAATGGTGGCAGATACTCATCCTCATTGGTGTTAACTCTAGAACCTAATGGTGGTGGTGGGGGGGTTTCATTCCTGCCAGTGTTAACCCTGGCACCTAATGGTGGTGGATACTCATTCTCATCGGTGTTAACCCTGGAACCTAGTGGTGGTGGTGGTGGGGGTTCATTCCTGCCAGTGTTAACCCTGGCACCTAATGGTGGCAGACACTCATTCTCATCGGTGTTAACCCTGGAACCTAATGGTGGTGGTGGTGGTGGTTCATTCCAGCAGTGTTAACCCTGACACCTAATGGTGGCGGATACTCATCCTCATCAGTGTTAACCCTGGAACCTAATGGTGGTGGTGGTGGTGGTTCATTCCTGCCAGTGTTAACCCTGGCACCTAATGGTGGCAGATACTCATCCTCATCAGTGTTAACCCTGGCACCTAATGGTGGTGGTGGGGGGGGTTCATTCCTGCCAGTGTTAACCCTGACACCTAATGGTGGCGGATACTCATCCTCATCAGTGTTAACCCTGGAACCTAATGGTGGTGGTGGGGGGGGTTCATTCCTGCCAGTGTTAACCCTGGCACCTAATGGTGGCGGATACTCATCCTCATCAGTGTTAACTCTAGAACCTAATGGTGGTGGTGGTGGGGGTTCATTCCTGCCAGTGTTAACCCTGACACCTAATGGTGGCAGATACTCATCCTCATTGGTGTTAACTCTAGAACCTAATGGTGGTGGTGGTGGTGGTTCATTCCAGCAGTGTTAACCCTGGCACCTAATGGTGCCGGATACTCATCCTCATTGGTGTTAACTCTAGAACCTAATGGTGGTGGTGGGGGGGGTTCATTCCTGCCACTGTTAACCCTGGAACCTAATGGTGGCAGATACTCATCCTCATCAGTGTTAACTCTGGAACCTAATGGTGGGGGTGGCTAATTCCCACTGATGGTGGCTAATTCCCACTGGCGTTAACTCTGGAACCTAATGTTGGAGGAGACGGGGGGGGGCGGTCATTCCAGCTGGTGTTAACCCTGGAACCTAATGGTGGCAGTGACTCATTCCAGTTGGGGTTAACCCTGGAAACTAATGCTGTGTGTGTGGGGTGTGTCATTCCTGCCAGCGTTAACCCTGGAACCTAATGGTGGCATTGACTCATCCTCATCGGTGTTAACTCTGGAACCTAATGGTGGGGGGTGGCTGATTCCCACTGGTGTTAACCCTGGAACCTAATGGTGGGGGGGTGGCTAATTTCCATTGGTGTTAACTCTGGAACTTTATGTTGGGCAGGGGGGAGGGTGTCATTCCTGCCAGTGTTAACCCTGGAACCTAATGGTGGCAGATACTCATCCTCATCAGTGTTAACTCTGGAACTTAATGGTGGGGGTGGCTAATTCCCACTGACGGTGGCTAATTCCCACTGGCGTTAACTCTGGAACCTAATGTTGGAGGAGGCGGGGGGGGCGGTCATTCCAGCTGGTGTTAACCCTGGAACCTAATGGTGGCAGTGACTCATTCCAGCTGGGGTTAACCCTGGAAACTAATGCTGTGTGTGTGGGGTGTGTCATTCCTGCCAGCGTTAACCCTGGAACCTAATGGTGGCAGATACTCACCCTCATCGGTGTTAACTCTGGAACCTAATGGTGGGGGGTGGCTGATTCCTGCTGGCGTTAATCCTGGAACCTAATGGTGGCAGTGACTCATTCCAGCTGTGGTTAACCCTGGAACCTAATGGTGGGGGTGGCTAATTCCCATTGGCGTTAACTCTGGAAATTTATGTTGGGGAGAGGGGGGGGTGTAATTCCTGCCAGTGTTAACCCTGGCACCTAATGGTGGCAGATACTCATCCTCATTGGTGTTAACTCTAGAACCTAGTGGTGGTGGTGGTGGGGGTTCATTCCTGCCAGTGTTAACCCTGGAACCTAATGGTGGCTCCCGAGCTCAGAGCGGCGCCTCGAGGTGGCCGAGACCGACGAGCTCGTCCTGGACTGCGGCCTCAGCTGGCACCGCGCAGCCCACGGCGCCAAGACCTACGTGTGGTACCGGGTACCGGCACCACGGGGGGACAACCCCTGGACTCCGGGGGTGTCCCGGGGCGGGCGGGACAGTTTGGGGGTCCTGGAGGGACCCGTGGGGAGGATCCGGGGTGTGGGAAAGGGGGGTTCATTGCCCAGGTTGGGGGATTCCAGCAGTGTTAACTCTGGAACCTAATGGTGGTGGATGCTCATCCTCACCAGTGTTAACCCTGGAACCTAATGGTGGGGGTGGCTAATTCCCACTGGCATTAACTCTGGAACCTAATGTTGTGGAGGGTTTTTCATCCCCTCTGGTGTTAACCCTGGAACCTAATGGTGGGAGGAGGGTGTTTCATGCCCACTAGTGTTAACCCTGGAACCTAATGTTGGGAGGAGGGTGTTTCATGCCCACTGGCGTTAACCCTGGAACCTAATGGTGGGGGTGACTAATTCCCACTGGCGTTAACTCTGGAACCTAATGTTGGGGAGGGGTGTTTCATGCCCACTGGTGTTAACCCTGGAACCTAATGTTGGGAGGAGGGTGTTTCATGCCCACTGGTGTTAACCCTAGAACCTAATGGTGGGGGTGACTAATTCCCACTGGTGTTAACCCTGGAACCTAATGTTGGGAGGAGGGTGTTTCATGCCCACTGGTGTTAACCCTGGAACCTAA
>NW_028289458.1:0-54153 GCF_059628265.1 Tinamus guttatus
TGCCAAAAGCCCCAAAGCCAAATAGCAGGTTCCACTGCGAGGCCAGGATCGGCGGGGGCATGGTTTGGATTTGGATTTGTAATCGTGCCATTGACCACGGGGATTAAAAGAAGGGCATTAAAGAAAGAACTACCCCCTTATTTACATGATCCTATAGGAATTGGGGAAATGAAAACTGAATATGTAAGAAATGCAGATTATACTTGGCAGGTTTGGGATTTTCTTTTAGGAATCCTTTTTGGATCCCAGGGAAAGAGGATAATCTTGCAAAAAGCTTGTCAATTATGGGAGGATGAGCACACACAGGCAGGCCAAAACGCAGTTTAGCCTGCCCTCAGCAGAGAAGAAGGACATTGGAGGAGGGAATGCCCACAGAGGCCAAGATATGGGTTGGTAGAGGCAGTAGATTCAGAGGCACTCATTTTACAGGAAAGGTCCTTCAAGGTGTCATGACTGCCCTGGGGATTCAGTGGGACTTGCACACCCCTTGGCATCCCCAGAGCTCGGGTAGAGTGGAAAGGATGAACGGGAACATTAAAAAGCATCTTTTGAAATTGGTGTTAGAAACTAAGATGCCGTGGACACGACTTCTACCATTAGCTTTAGCAAGAATAAGAGCAAAACCGAGGGGAGACATTCAGCTGTCCCCCTTTGAAATAATGTTTGGGATTCCCTATCCTGCTAACACCCAACCTGGAAAGGAGGTAGAGATAAGTGATATATATTTAAAACAATATGTGATCAGAATACTTTCTCTTGCGAAGTCTCTCCAACAGAAGGCCAGCTTGCACAGACCTTCCCCTTGGATTTTGCAGTCCATGATATCCAACCAGGGGATTGAGTCTTGGTCAAAGCATGGAAAGAAGCACTGCTGCTGGCAAAGTGGCGTGGACCTTATTAGGTATTACTAACCACAGAAACATCAATCAAGACAGCTGAGCATGGATGGACTCATCATACCAGAGTTAAGATTTCCAGGAGCCCAGAAATCTGGACTTCTTGGTTAAAGGAAGAGGATGGAAAGCCCCGGCTAACTCACCATAGATCTGTACCGCTGGCTGGGAGTGGGTCCGCAGAATAAATGCTGGGTTGCTGGGTCTGTGGGAGTCCAGGAGTATATGAAGACTACCCATGGGTACTAGACCTATCGAACATAAATTGTTAGTTAGTTCTAGCAGTGCTTAGAAATTGTTTACTTTGTACTTAATTATGTCACCCATTTGCATAGCCCAAAATGGTTAAAGTTTTTTTTTTTTTCTTCTTCTTCTTCTTCTTTAACAACCTAAGGGCAAAACCTTGGTAATCACCAGCTTGCGCGGTTCATACAGCAGAACTAGAGGGTTTTTAGTTGCTTAGATTGGCTGTGTGTTGATAAATAAACCCCTCCTTTAAATGTTGCTCCTTGTTTGGAAGTTTGTCAGGAGTGGTGGAACCTGGTGGCCCTATGGAGGTGCTGAAGTTTTTTCACTGGCTCTGTTTTGAAGCTGAGCAGGTTTTCATGCATCCAGACAACGTGTCTATGTGTGTATATGTGTATATACCTCTAGATCAAACAGACGTGCACTCTGGGTCCCTGTGCTCTGGCCTTGGACACTCAGCTTTGGAGGACTCAGACCCCGAGTCTCCGCAGTTCCGGGTAGAATTTGAATTTCCTTCTTTTCTTAGGAACCTTCTTCAAGACACTAGTTCAATGAAGACAGTTCAATGTCAGCTGGAGAAATGATTCCACTGCCTTCAGATGTGTCATCGTCCTCAGATGTGCTTCCATCCTTTTCATTAGACATGGAATTTAACTTTTCCAGGAAATATGTTCCTATGTTTCCTATGTCTGGTCAAATAAAACCTTTAAAAAGGAAGTGTAATAGCATATACAGTGAACAGTGCTATGCTACATCTGCAGCTAAAACTCTACAAAGGAACCGTGATTACATTAACTTTAATGTCAGCACTCTAGAAGCAGAGTGACTTTTCCAGAGAAGGTCATCCGCTCTTATAAAAATCCCACCTCTTTTCCGACCTGTCTTGGGATCTCTCTTTCTGTTGATTGCTGAGATCTTATCTGCACGCTTGCACATTTGCAGTGATAAACTACTCTTGACAAACTAATGCAGAGCTTCTTTTCTCCCTTCTCTCCCCATCCTCTTTCTTTGTGGACGCAATCCCCAGACCTGACAGCAGATGAGGACAAAAGCAATGAGGAAGCGGAAGAAGGTGAGTAACAGCAACCCCAAAGGATCTCCAGGATCTCCGTTGAGGCTGGCTTCTAGATGAGGGTCGCACTTGGTCAACCCTTGCCCTTCTATTGCACTTAGCCCCCAAAGTTCGGAATTCACTGGCCGAAGTCAGCTGAAGCTGTTGTGAGAATAGATTGTTAAATGAAACGTGGGAGTTTGGCAGGTTTCACTGATTTTCAGTCGTTTCACTTGGAACGAAATTACAGAGCTGAGTAAATTTTTGTTACAATGCAAAAACTGAAAGGGAAGGATATTAAAAGTGAATGCATTATAAGAACCTTCCTATGTAAATAAACACTAGTAAGATGAATTTTATAGCAGTGGAATAAGAACTTCATTCATAACACAAGTATTCCCACAAGTATTCTCCAAGGGTGGTGGAATTTTCATCTTTAGAAAATGTGAAGCTGCACTGAAATGCCACCATATACATCCTACACCATGCTTCCTGAATTGCTTTTTAGCGATTTTTGAATGGACAAACTGTTTACAGACTTACTAGGACTTGGGTATTTACTTCAAAACTTACCGAAAATTGTGACTGGGGATTAAAGAGGCAAACAGACTGCCCGATGCCTCTCATCACATAGGCACAACCAAGCTATCTGTCCTTTCAGCCTTCGTTCCTAAGTTAAGTTTCTGATCATGGCGGGGGGGGAAAAAAAAGTTTGGAAAGCTCAGTTAAGTTTTAGCCTATAAAATGCACTGTAGAATGCCTCCGTGTGTTTGTCAGTGTGATGTGACTCAAACTTTGATTCCTCATGACCTGTATTTTTTTCTTAAAATCTCCTCACTTTACAAAGAATGTCCTGTATCGTGTAGTTTAGTCAGCTGTGAAAGGCAAATGTAGCATGTAAGCATTTTCTAAGGTCGACTTAAAGCCCATTTTAGAATATTCACTGATTAAAAGGCACTTCCAGAGTTACCTTTTTAGGGTTTTGAATCCTTCTAATTTCTAAACCACATTTCCTGGTGGCTGCTTTCTGTGTATTTGTTGCTGTGCCTGCATTGCACGTCATCTTAAGTAGTCTTGTGCCCCTGGAGGAGCTGCTGTTGAAGCACACAGCAATCCTTATTGCCTCCTTTTGCTGGTAACTGGAATTCTTTGTTTGGGATGCTGAACACTTCCTTTTGTGAGCAGGCTAGAAAGTTGCCTTCATAGCTTCCCGCTTAGGTCCAAATTCCTTTTTTTCAAGTAGAGCAGAAAAAATGGATCTTTTGTGTATATGCAGTGCCTTGATAAAGTTTCTATACAGGCACAAAGTACGTGCATGTCAGGTGCTCTGCATATTTGTGACTGATTTTCTTGGTTCTTTTAAGCAGGGAAACTTGATGTATGCTCACAAGAAGAATGAAGCTGCTGAAAAAGCTTATGCAACTCAGGTGATAGGTTAATTCTGGCTTTAAGTTATCTTTACTGCTCACAGAAGTGAGCTAACTACTGGATAATTTCCATGTGTGCATAATTCTCTATTGCCATCGGGGTTACAAGCCAGAGGGATGGATGTCAGGGCTGGGCTGGGCTGAGCTCAGGACAGATGCTCAGAAAAATAAAGGAACACATTCACAACATGCTCACAACCAAACACAAATAAAAGGCAACAGATGCCACAGACAGGTGGGAAGTCAAGTAAACGAGCAGTGTTATTCAGCATGGGAAACAGTGCTCTGGCTACAGCAATAGTGGGGCAGTTTTCCTGGTTTTGTGCAGCACAGCAAGAATTTTCAGGAAGGGAGATGTGCATGAGAGCTCCTCTGAAGTGTATCCTCCTGCTGTAGTTACAGAATCATCATCATCGTCAGAAGCAGCTGATGTTCGTGATGCTGAGGAAGGTGAGGATCCTCGGAAGCGTTACGGCCTCAGGCAGAGGAAAACTGTCATATGCTACCAAGCTCCTTTGGAAAGTAGGTTATGTGCACAGGTACTCTCCAGGGCTAAATTATTGCATATAAATGAGGTACAATTTCTTGAATATATTTATATACACACACACACTCAGCTTTGTTTTAAATTTCTTCTGCAAGTGCATTTTGCTGCATTTATTGCATGCATGTAACCTGTGCACATTGCATTTCTTTGCCACTTCACTTGCTCATTGCCATTTCTGTCAATGCCCCATTACAAATGGGCTGCTAAAGGGTCACTTCAGAAGGTCTACTTTTTATAAATCTGTTTCTACTTGTAGTTTAGTTTATAATGACTTTTTTTCTTTCATTGCACTGTTTTATCAGAAACTTAACCTTTAAGTTTTGTTATTTCCATATCCAAACTTACTGATTTTAATTTAAAGATCTCCACTGAGAAGTATAAAAAGATATATGTACATATCCTTGAAAGAAAAGTCATAAACCCAACATGGTACTCTTACCCTCTTGTCACTTTGTGTCCTGAAAAAAGCTACAGTGTGTGTTTCCCTTGTACTATGCATTGAGAAAAGACACTTGAAACTGCTTTCTGGAGTTATAAACAGGTGAAACATCACTTTCTGCCATTTTATTTCGTTTTATAGAATCATCATCGTCAGAAGAAGCTGAGGTTTGTGATGCTGAGGGAGGTGAGGATCCTCAGATGTGTCACGAATGCAGGCAGAGGAAAACTGTTGTATGCTACGAAGTTCCTTTGGAAAGTAGGTTATAAGCACTGTAGAGTAATTGATGGGCCAATGGTCTTCAGCCAAAGGCTGAAGGGTTGGTATAAAAACCCAACCAGAGTTGGGTATTCATATAACCTTCACACATCTTAACCCACCAATCCTGGAGCGTCAGCATCCCAGTGACCAATCCTGGATCTCCTCTGCTTCACCAGCAGTTCCTCAGTCCTAGTTTTGCAATCTTCAACAGGTGCCCTTCATGAACCTTTTATCCTATATATTCCCACACCCAAAGTCTTATGTGAATTCTATGCCCCTGTCCCCTCAAGGTCCTGCTGTGTTCCTAATGTCTTGCGTTCTTCATGCCACGCATGTCCTCGGTTCTCTATGTTTCCCTCCCCTGCCCTCTGTATCCCTAATCCCACATGCCCCCTGTGTCCCTGATGCCATATGTGGCCAATCTCCTATGTGTCCCTCATGCCCCTTGTGTCCACCCAATATCCTGTGGCCCCCAATGCCTTGTGTCCCCCCGCGTCCCTGCACTGTCCCCGACCAAGGTGACGCACCTGCAGCACGAGGAGGCAGCGCAGACAGCCCGGCCACTCGGCACGGCGGGTGCCCAGCAGCAGCCGCCGCAGGAAACAAGGCAACAGGGGGCTGTGCCCCCCTGTGCACCCACCACCACCACCTCCACCGCCTGGAGCACCTCTGTCCTGCGCTGGCAGCTCTGGGACAACGAGGGCACCACTCAGGACACGCAGGGGATGCTTGGGGTCCCCTTTGGGCCCAGAGCAGGGTCACGGGGGAACCCAGCGGTTCTCATGTTGGGTTGGGAGTGGGCACCCAAAGTGGCTCCCACTGTGTGCGGGGGGGTACCAGGTTGGGGGGGCCCACTGGGGATCCCATGGAGCGTTGGGGCATGTTGGGGTGGGTGGGGTCACCCAATGGGGTCATGGGGACCATGGGCACCCAAAACATGGCACAGGGGGGACCTGGGGACCAGGAGCACCCCAACGATGACATGAAGGGGACATGGGCAACATGGGCACCCCAGGCCTGGCACAGAGGAGACATGGAAACTACTGAGGGTGACTGGAGTAATCCTGGGGACCCAGCGGTGACACTCACTGGTGCTGGATGCAGGTGAGGACGTCCGAGAGCTCGGCCTGCACCTTGACAGCAGCCACCAGTGGCTTCTTCTGCTCCTGCAGCAGGTCCCCAACAAGCTGGGGACAGACAGGGGTGGTTGTGCAGTGGGGTCAGCATGTGCCCAGCAGGGTCCCCGTGTCCCCCTGCTCCCAGCAGGACCTGGGGGTGCCCCGACGCTCACCTGGCCCTACCGCTCGGCCGTCTCTACCACAACGATGCTCTCGGGAAGGGCTGTCTCACACCCAGAGCGGCTTGAGCTGCTCAGGGAGCACCTGGCGGGAGCCCTGTGGGGGCCCCAACACGCTCAGCATCCGCGGGGGCACCCAGGAAGGTGGGGACAACCGGGAAGCCAGCGCTGGTGGCTCCCAGGGTGTCCCCACACTGTGCCCACACCGGTGTCACCACCCCACGGACCACCATAGTGCCCATGGCTGGGACAGGGGAAACTCGGGCTGTCCCTGTCTTGTTACAGACCCACTGCCCCGATCCCTGCTGTGACGTCCTGCATCCCTGGCGTGTTTCCTTCCCCGGCAAGTCACTGAATGTCCTGCATGTCTCTAACTTGCCATGTCTCGATGCACCATATGTCCACCCAATGCTTCATATGTCCCCCGATGTTTCTCTGTGACCCACCAATGTCCCACATGTCCCTGATACTCCATGCGTCCCCAGTGCCCCATGTCCCCCCTATCTCCCATGTGTCCCTAATGTCCTGTGTCCCTAATGCTCCACATGTCCCTCATGCTCTGGCTGTCCCCTGATGTCCTGTGTCCCCCGATTCCCCATGTGTCTGCCCATGCCCTGGGTGTCCCTAATGTGCTATGTACCTGGTGGCAAACGTGTTCCCAAGCTCTTTGTGGCCCCAAATATCCTGTGAACCCCTGATGTTCTGTCCCCCTGATGGCCCATGTGCCCCACATCATCCTTGTGCACCCAGTGTCTCATGTTCCTTATGACCCAAATTCTCCTCA
Source organism: Tinamus guttatus (assembly GCF_059628265.1). Taxonomy (NCBI): domain Eukaryota; kingdom Metazoa; phylum Chordata; class Aves; order Tinamiformes; family Tinamidae; genus Tinamus; species Tinamus guttatus. The sequence goes on from NW_028289458.1 coordinate 6,946, forward strand.
TTTCCTATGTATCCCTAATATGCTCTGTGCCTCATGTCCTCCATATCCCCAATGCTCTGTACATGCCATCATGGCCTCTGTCCTGACAATGCTCCATGTGTCCACACGTGTCTTGTGTCCTCTTATGTCCCGTACTCTCCATTAGCTCTTGTGTCTCTCAATGCCCTGCATGTTCCCAGATCTCCTATGTCTCCTCCTGTTCCCCATCTTTCTCCAATTCCCCATGTGTCCCCAAAGGCTTGTGTGCCTTCTATGCCCTTGTCCCCTTGATGTCCTGCACTCTTCATGCCACGCATGTCCCCAGATCTCTAGGTTTCCCTCCCTGTCCTCTGTCTCCCTGATCCCACATGTCCCCAGTCCCCTCTGTGTCCCTGACCATGCGCTCCCAATCTCCCATGTGTCCCTCATGCCCCTTGTGTCCACCCAATATCCCGTGGCCCCCAATGCCTTGTGTCCCCCCGCGTCCCTGCACTGTCCCCGACCAAGGTGACGCACCTGCAGCACGAGGAGGCAGCGCAGACAGCCCGGCCACTCGGCACGGCGGGTGCCCAGCAGCAGCCGCCGCAGGAAACAAGGCAACAGGGGGCTGTGCCCCCCTGTGCACCCACCACCACCACCTCCACCGCCTGGAGCACCTCTGTCCTGCGCTGGCAGCTCTGGGGCAACGAGGGCACCACTCAGGACACGCAGGGGCCTGAGATGACCCCTGTCCTGAGATGCAAAATCCCCCCAACCCCACAGATCCCTTCTTGCTTCCTCGACAGGGACCCCCAAGCCCTCTTGGGAACCCAGTTTCCCCCCTTTCTCCTGCACTCCAAAATCCCTCATCCACTCGGGGACCCCAAATCCCACTTTAGGGACCCCAAATTTCTCCTGCAACCCCAATGTCTCCACACCTCAGGAGCCAAGGACTCCAACTCAACCCATATCCCCCCTCTACCCCAAACCCCAGCCTCGGTTGCCTGGCACCCTCCACCCCAGCTTGCCCCTTACCTGGGTGATGTCAGCTCCTCTTGGCTGCTTTTCACTTGGGTCTTCAACTTTTCGGGGATTCCTCCAGAATCCATGAGCTTTTTATGGTCCTCCTCCTGCAGCCTGTGCAGGGAAAGGTCACTGGGGGGTTAGGGCACTCAGTTGGGGCACCCCAATATGGGGGGGAAATTACGCATCCCCATTTGGGGAGAAAAGGGAGCTGGGGGCACCCAAACCTGCGGTGGTGAGTCCAGAATACCCCAATATTATGGGTGAAATTCTCTAGGGCACCCCAATATTGTTTTTTTGTTTGTTTTGAGGGAGAAATATTGGGTAGGGTCTCAAAAAACTAGGAGCGACTCCAATATGTGTGTGTGGGGGGGGAATTTGGGGCACCCACATACTTGGCAAAAGGGTCAGGGCACCCCAACTTTTGAATGAAGGCAGCTGGGAGCATCCCCAATACTGGGGGATTCCAGGGAACCCCAATACTGGCAGCCAGGGGTGCTTTGGGCACCCCAATGTTGGGGGGATCTGGGGCACCCCAGTATTTTGGGTGAAGGGAGCTGTGGGCACCTGCACTACAGGGAGGGGTCTGGGAGATGTCGGGGGCACCTCAGTATTGGCCGTGCAAGTAGCTGGGGCCCAACAATACCTGGGCTGAAGGGAGTCTGGGGCACCCCCAATACTGGGGAGGGCTCTGGGACACCCCAATATCCAGTGTAAATGGAGCAGGGGGCAGATCCATATTAGGAGGAGCCTGGCAGAAGTTGGGGACACCCTAACACTAGGGGTGTACAGAGTAGGGGGGGATCACCAATGCTGGGGGGGTCTGTGGCACCCCACAACTGAGGGGAAAGGGAACTGGGGGGCACCCTCAAAACTGGAGGGCTCTGCGGTAACCCAGGACAGGGGTGAAAAGAGTTGAGGGAACCACCAGAACTGGGGGGGTCTGGCAACAATACTGGGGTCTCTGGGGACTCCTAATATTAGGGATGAAGGTTTCTGGTGGCATCCTATTACAGAGGTGGCCCAGGGTAGCCCAAAATTGTGGATGAAGGGATTTGGGAGCAACCCAAACCTGAGTGGGAAGTGGGGCAATTCCCTCTCATATCAGGAGATGGAACCTGGGGAACTCCATTATGGGAGGGTCTCACCCTTCTATTGGGTTAAAGGGAGCTGGGGGAACCCCGATACTGGGGGAGTCTGAGCTACCCCAATATGGGAGGAAGGCATTAGAGGGCAGCCCAGCACTTAGAAGATCCTGGGGCATCCCAGTACTGGGGGGAGGCAGATGGGAGGCACCTCAATAGTGAGGGGAGTCTGGGGTGCCCCAGAATGTTGGATAAAGGGGAACCTCATACTGGGGGGGAGATGAGCATCCCGATATCCATATTAAAAGGTGCTGGGGGTCCTAGGGCACCCAATATTAGATGTGAAGGGATTGGGGCACCTCAGTGTTGGGGGTGAAGGGATTTGGGGGCACTGCAATCCTGAGGAGGAACTGGGACACCACAATATTGGCTGAAAATGTGGCTTGGGGCACCCCAATCCTGGACAGGGTCTGGGAAAGGTTGGGGGGAACTAAATACTGTGGGGGTGAAGGGAGGTGGATTCACCCCAATACCAGGGGTGTCTGGGAGAGGTTGGGGACACCTTAATAGTGGGAGTAGAGGGAGCTGGGGGGTGTTTGGGACCATCTGCAGAGCCCCATTTTCCACAGGGAGCCTGGGGGCCCAGGGCCACCCATGGGTGCCTGGGGGGACACCCTACCTCACCCAACACTTTGAAGTGTCTCAGCAAGGCCAACAATTTCTGTTTGATGTTGGGCTGCTGTTGCGGAGAGCGGGTAGGTCAGGGCAGAGGCAGGGGCACCCTGGGGACCCAGCACCGCTGGGGACATCCTGGGCACAATTCTAGGACCTGTCACCCTGGCACGTGGGGGAGCATCCTGGGTACTGCCCCCAGCTCCTCCTGCGGCACCCACAACACCCAAGGCTGCAGCACGACCCTCCGGGCACCCTGTCACCTCCACCCTGGAGAGGCACCTGCTCACCTGGGTCCAAGCAGAGCCTGGGAGCGTCCTCCTCCTCTTCTTCACTTTCTGCAGCTCCTCTTTCTTGTAGAAAAGGTCCTGGGGGACAGTATGACAGGGTGGCACCATCGGGGGCACCTGTGGGTGCTGTGCAGGCAGTGGGACACCCGTTAAGCACCCACCTGCCGTGCAGAGCATCGTCGCTGCCCTCCTGCTCCAAGCAGATGCTCTCCTCCTCTGAACAGTTGTCCATGTCAGCAGAGTCATCTGGGGGCACCCATGGGTGAGCACCTGGCTGGGCTGTCCACCCTGGGGATGCTCCCGTGCCCCTTTTCGGCGGGTGCTGCCCTTGCTGGGGGAGCTGCCCTGTGCCCTTGGCCATCCCCATTCCTTGCTCTTCCTCTCTGACTCCAGCAGTGTCAGCGGGGACTCGGGGCACCTGTGGGTGCCTCAGGGGCCTCACCTGGCATCCTGCTCTTGTCCTTGTGGTCCATGCGCCGCTTGAGAGTTCATCCGAATCTCGGTGTGGGGCACTGCCACGTTCTGCGCGAGCACCTGCAAACCTTGGGCGCTGGGCACCCAGGAGCTCCACGCTCGCCTCCGGCCTCCCGCATGCACCACGGACCTGGGTGTCTGCGAGCTCGCTGCTCACTCTGGACACCCGCAGGCACCTGAGGACCCTGGCATCGGGGTGCCCCCCAGCAGGTGCCCACACACACCCGAGGGCCCAGGCGTCCGGGCGCCCGCATGAACCCAAGGGCCCAGGCTTGCAGGTACTGGCCTGCAGGCACACTGGGGACAGGCACCCGCACGCACCCAGGTGTCCCAGCACCCGCACGCACCCCAGGCACCGGGGCACCAGCCTGAGGACACCCGAGGGGCAGCCGGCAGGCACCCGCCGGCACGTGGGTACCCAGGGGTGCAGGGCACTCGGGACACATGGTCCCGCAGGGACAATGTGGGCACCCCTGCCCTGAAGGCTGCAGGGGCTCGGGCACCAGCTCTGGACATCCAGGCTGCACGGGGGAGGCTGCTGTGGGTGAAGGGGCCAGGGGAAGGGCGGCTGGAGGGTCCCGGGCGCCTGTGGCAGGAGGGATCGGGGGCTGTTGCGGGGAGCGAGGGGCGCTGGGGGCAGGAGCTGTGCGGGTGAAGGGTGCTGGGGTGAGGGCCACGCGGGGAAGGGTCCTGGGCACCGGAGTCTGTGCGTGAAGGGGGCTGGGGGCAGCTCAAGGGGGAGGGGTCCTGGACGGGGGCTGGGAGGGAAGTGTCCTGGGGGTGGGGGGTCCTGGCAACAGGGCCCTGCGGCTGCTGGGGGGAGGATCAGGCTGGGGAAAGGGAACCCAAGGGTCAACGGTCCTGGGGGTGGGGGCACAAGGGGGAAGGCTCATAGGGCCTATGGATCAACTGTGCTAGGGGGGGACCACAGGGGATGGGCACTGAGGACAAGGATGCCCAGGGGAACCGTTCTGCAGGTGGGAGCCCATGGGTGGTGGCTCCGGGAGGGGAGGAACTGAGCAGATGGGGACCCCCTGGCTGAAGTGTTCAGAGGGTCGGGGCCCTGTGGAAGAAAGGTCCGGGGAGCCGGGACCCACGGGGAAAGTGCTCGAGAGGTGGGGGCCCATGGGGGAAGGGGCCGCGAGGTTGGGGCCCATGGGGGAAGGGTCCAGGGAAGCGGGGCCCGCGGATAAAGGGTCCAGGGAAACAGGGCCCATGGGTAAAGGGTCTAGGGAAGCGGGGCCCAGGAATAAATGGTCCAGGGAAGCAGGGCCCACGGATAAAGGGTCCAGGGAAGCGCGGTCCATGGGTAAAGGGTCTAGGGAAGCGGGGTCCACGGGTAAAGGGTCTAGGGAAGTGGGGTCCACGGGCAAAGTGTTCGGGATGTGAAGGCCCATGAGTGAAGGGCCCAGGGTAGGGGGACCTACGGATGAAGGACCCAGGGGATGGGGGCCCGTGGATGAAGTGTTCAGGGCCTGGGGCCCTATGAATAAAAGGTGGAGGGGCCTGGGGTCTTCGTGTGCTGTATCCACAAGGTGGGGGCCCATGGGGGAAGGGTCCAGAGGTTTGGGCCCTTTGGAAGGGCTCAGGGAACCGGGGCCCAGGGGTGAAGGCTTCAGGAGGCGGGGGTCTACAAATGAAGGGTTCAGGGAATCGAGATCCAGAGGTGAAGGCTTCAGGACGCGGGGGTCTACGAATTAAGGGTTCAGGGAACCGGGGCCCAGGGGTGAAGGCTTCAGGAGGCGGGGGTCTACGAATGAAGGGTTCAGGGAACCGGGACCCAGGGGTGACGGGCTCCATAGGTGGGGGTCGATGGATAAAGGGACGTGGAGGTGGGAGCCCATGGGGGAAGGGTCCAGGTGATGGGGCCCTATGGGAGAAGTGTGCAGGGGATCGGGGCCCATGGGGAAAGGGCTCAGGAGGTGGGGGTTGATGGGGGAAGGGGCCGGGAGGTGGAGGCCCACGGGTGAAGGGTTCAGGGGAGGGGACCCTTCCGAGGACGGGTGCCGGGAAGAAGGGTCCAGGGAGGACGGGTTCGAGAGTTGGGGGTCTATGAATGAAGGGGTCAGGGAACCAGGGACCACGGGTCATGGGTTCAGGGAAACGGGGCCCACAGGGGAAGTATTTGGGAGGTGGGGGCCCACGGGGTAAGGGTGCTGATGGGGGGGGACCCTTACTGATGGGTATGGGAGTTTTGCGCCCGTGAGAATTGGGTCCTGCAGGTTGGGGAATACAAGTTGTGGGGTCTGGGGTCTGGGGTCCACGGGGGATTGTTACTGGGGGCAGGGGCCCACGGGTGAAGGGTCCAGGGCCGGGGGCACTACGGAAGGAGGACCCAGGGAAGCAGGACCCACGGGAGAAGGGTTTGACAGTTGGGAGCCCATGGGGAAAGGGGCTGGGAGGCGGGGGTGCACGAATGAAGGGTCGAGGGGAACAGGGTCTTCGGGTAAAGCATCCTGCAGGTTGGGGCCTTCGGGTGAAGGGTTCAGGGGAGGGGACCCTTCCGAGGACGGGTGCCGGGAAGAAGGGTCCAGGGACGACGTGTTCGAGAGTTGGGGGTCTGTGAATGAAGGGGTCAGGGAACCAGGGACCACGGGTGTTGGGTTCCATATGTGGGGGTGGATGGATAAAGGGATGTAGAGGTGGGAACCCATGGGGGAAAGAGCCGGGTGATGGGGCCCTATAGGAGAAGGGTGCAGGGGACCAGGTCCCATGGGGAAGGTTTTCTGGTGGTGGGGGTTGTTGGGGGAAGGGGCCGGGAGGTGGGGGCCCACGGGTGAAGGGTTCAGGAAAACAGGGACCACAGGGGAAGTATTTGGGAGGTGGGGGCCCACGGGGTAAGGGTGCTGATGGGGGAGGACCCTTAGTGATGGGTACAGGAATTTTGCGCCCGTGAGAATTGGGTCCTGCAGGTTGGGGAATACAAGTTGTGGGGTCTGGGATCTGGGGTCCACGGGGGATGGTTACTGGGGGCAGGGGCCCATGGGTGAAGGGTCCAGGGCCGGGGGCACTACGGAAGGAGGGCCCAGGGAAGCAGGGCCCATGGGTGAAGGGTTTGACAGTCGGGAGCCCATGGGGGAAGGGGCCGGGAGGTGGGGGTCCAGAAATGAAGGGTGCCGGGTACCAGGGCCCACGGGTGATGGGTTGCATAGGTGGGGGTCGATGGGCTCCTGGGAATGGGGGTCCATGTATGAAGTAGTCCTGGGGGGGCCATCCCATGGATGAAGGGTCCCCTGGGCCTAGCCGTGGGCCTGAAGCAGCCTGATGTTTAGAGCAGGCGGCTGAGGGATCCTGGGGACTTGTTCCCACGGGTGAATGGCCACTGGGACATTGGCCTGGGGTGGGGGGTCTTGTGGGTGGGGGTTCTATAACGATACACACATGGTCAGATGTTTTGGGGATGAAGGGGCCTGGGGTTGGGAGCCCGAGGTTGAGGTGCCCAGGTGGGACGTGTCCCTGAGTGGGGGGCCCTGGTGTTGAGGGCCCGAAGGTGACGGGTCCAGCTGGTTGGGACCCAGCAGGGAGGGCTCGTGGTGCAGGTGGCCCCACAGCAAGGGCTCCTCGTGCTTGAACCCCCAGGGTGGCAGGTCCCGGTGGCAGCGCCCCAGGGGCACTGGGTGCCGGGGGCCGCAGGGCGAGGGGCGCCGCGCGCGGGGGCACCTGTGCGGGGGCTCGCGGGGCCGCGGGCCCCGTCTGCAGCTGCAGCTCCGGCACGGGGTGGGCGCTGGGCCCCACGGCCCCCTCCAGCTCCTTGGAGCGCAGCACCCGCGGGGAGCCCTGTGCCGGGCTCGGTGTCACCAGGAGGCACCCAGCAGTGCAGGGGGGCAGGGCCCCCTTCCCCCTGGAGCCCCAGCCACTCCATGGAGTTTCCCTCCTGCCCCAGGAGCCCCTGGCAGCTCTCCAGACTCACTGGAACACCCAGTTGCACCACAGGGCACTTATGGGATCCCCTCCAGACCCATGTCTGCACCCCAGGGCAACCACTGGAGCCCCAGGTGGCTTGGGACCTGCCTGCACCCTGGGGCAGCCTGGGAACCCCACAGACCCACTGGGATCCCCCTATTGCACCTTGGGGAACCCTTGGACTTGCCCAGACTTCTTGGTACTCCCACCTGCCCCTGGAGCTCCATGGGACCCCCAGACCCTTTCCAACCCCCTGTGGCACCACAGGACACTCTGGGGATCCCCAGTCCCTTGCAACCTACTGCCTGCACCCTGGAGCACACAGGGGACTCCACCAGATCCTTTGGGACCCCCTGTTGCAGCACAAGGCACCTTTGCCCCCCTGCAGTCCTCTTGTCACTCCCAGGCCTGCACCCTGAGACACCCTTGTTGCCCTCCAGACCCATTGGGACCCCCCACCAGGTACCCTGGGACTCCCTTGCTCACCCAGACCCTTTGGGACTCCCCTGCTGCACCGTGGGGCACCCATGGAACGCCCAGAGACCCATCAGAACCCCCTGCCTGAACCTTGCGGCACTCATGGGACCCCAATAAACCCCTTGGGATTCCCTTCTTGCACCACAGGGCACCTTTAAAACCCTCCCCCTGCTACAGATGCCTCATAACCCCCTGCCTGCATCCTGGGTACCCTTGACCTGCCCCCCTGCCCCACACACACCCATTGGGACCCACTCTAGCACCCTGGGCACCCTTGGAACCTCCCAGACACACTGAGATCCCCCTGCCTGCACCCCAGGCCACCATTACCCATTGGGATCCCCATGTTGCACCATGGCAACGCCAGGCCCCTTGGAACCCCCATGTTGGACCCTGGGACACTCATGGGATCCCCAGATCCCTTGGAATCCCTATATCGTAAACTGGGGTACCCACGGGACACTGCTGACCCCTTGGGACACCCCAGCCTACACCCTGAGGCACCCATGGGCCCCACCAGACCCTTTGCGGCTCCCCTGTTGCACTCTGGGGCATCCTTGGGGCTCCCAGACCCCTTGGGTCCATCCTGCCCATGCTCGGGGGTACCACTGTGCCCCTCAAGACCTGTTGGGACCCCCTGTGTGCACCCTGGAGGACCCGTGGTCCCTTTGGACCCTTTGGGACCCCCCCGTTGCACCATAGGGAACCACTGAACCCCCCACTCCCACCCCAGACCACTTGGGACACCCTTGTTGCACCCTGGGATCTCCCCAGGCCCATTTAAACCCCCATGTGGTACCCTGGGGCACCCACGGGACACCATCCCCCCAACTCCTTGTGACACCCACGTTGCACCCTTGGAATCCCCTTGGGACCCTCCTGCCTGCAGCCTGGGGCACCCCTGGGCCCCTCCAGGCCCCTCGGAATCCCCCTCTTGCACCATAGGGCGTCTTGGGAAGCCCCTGGAACCATTTCCCAACCCCTGCCTGCACCCTGGGACAGGACCCTTGTGCCCTTTGGACCCCGGAGTGCTCTGGGACCCTCACCAAAAGCCCCGACGATCCATCCCATTGGTACCCCCTCCCACCAGCTCTGCCCTGCGACAGCGATGGGACCCCCCAGACCTCAAGTGCCAGGGGCCCCTTCGGCACCTGCCCCACAGACCTCTTTGAGCCCCCCAGATGCCCTGGTGTCCCCCCCGGGGGTAGGAACCCTTCGGTCCCGGCTCTCCCACCAACAGGACCCCCTTGGGTCTCACCTGGGGTTCGGCAGTGGTGGCGTCAGGGTTCTTGACCACTCTGCGCACAATCCGCAGCCTCTTCAGGAAGGCTCTGAAGAACCTGGGGAGGATGGGGGGGGCAGTCAACGGACAGAGCGGGGCCCCGAAGCCTGGGCCCATTCCCATAATCCCAGCAGGAGAGATGGGGACCCCGGGCAGGGCGCGCACGAGCACACGTGTGTGCTGCAAGCAGGTGTCATGGGCATGTGCACGAGCACCAGCGTGTCTCACACACGGGTGACGTGACCATATGCATGAGAACACGTGTCCTGCACACGCAGGACGCGAGTGTGCTGACGAGCACACACGTGTCACAGGAGGCACGGGTGGCCGTGAAGACTCGCACGCCTGGGGTGCATCTCCCGTGTGCAGCGCACACACTTGCCAGCTCGCACGCACCGCGCGCACGGATGGCCGGGCTCACGCGCAGCCCCGGGGCCACGCGGGCCCCTGCCACGAGTTGGCAGGAGCGGGCGCAGCGCACACGCACACACGGGCGCGGGCACTTCCGAGCACGTGCACACCCGAGCACACGCGCGTCCCCGTGCTCGCTTACACACACGCACTTGTGCGCAGGCATCTCTCCGTGTCTGCAGACAGGCGAGTGTGTTTGTGGGGCCGTGTCACATGGGGAGGGGACGCTGGGAGGACAATAGTGGCAGGTCCCTGCACCCCAGGGCAGGGTGGACAGAGACGGGGACCAGGGGTGGGGGTAGATGGGGACTGGTGGGACCCTGCACTCAAGGGCGAGGGGGACACGGCCCCCACAGGAAGCGGCACTGGGGGGAAGAGACACCCGGGGTGTCTGGCACTCAAAGCAGGGGGGTACCCGGCCCCAAGGGGGCGGCTCTGGGGGTGCCACGGGGGACGGCAGCACCCAGCGGGGCCCAGCGGGGCCGGCACCCGCGGGGCCGCTCACCTCGGCACGCAGCCGGCCGAGCTCCGCTTCCCCATGGCGGCCGCGCGCAGCTCCCTGGCACCAGGCGCCGCCGCTCCCGGGGGGCCGCGCCAGGCCGGGCTGGGCCGGGCGGCTGCAGCTGCGGGGCCGCCGCCTGCCGGACCGGCCCGCCGGGGCCGCGCGCTCCTCCGCCGCCTGCCACGCGCTCCCGCACAGCCCAACGGCCGCTGCCCACAACAGCCAGCAACGGCCCCAGCCTCCGGCTGCGAGGCCGCGGGGCCCCGGCCGGCCCCTCGCGCCTCGGGCCGCCTCCAGCCGCTGCCTCCCGCGCTCCTGAGCGCCTCTGGCCGCACGGGGATCGCGCAGGGATCGGTCGTGCGGGACTCGCGCCGCCCGCAGCCGCCGCCACCCGCCGCGCGCCTCGCTGCGGCCCCGGGGCCGCCGCCGCCTGCAGCCGCCGCTGCCCAACGGCCGCGTCACGCGCTGGCCCCGCCCACGGCACGCGCCGCCACGCCCCCAGCCTCCCGCCGCGCGCTCATTGGCTGCTTCTGCCGCTGCCCCGCCCACCTGCCAGCAGCAGTACCTGCCCCGCCCCCGGGCCCCGCCGCCGCCACCTGATTGGCTGCGGATTAATGAATATTCGATAACATCGGTAACATTGGAGCCCAGCGCTGCGGCTGGTGCCAGTAGGGGACGATCCTCTGTGGGCTGGAAATGTCCCCCTGCAGAAGCCTCTGCTCCCGCCACGGAAGAGGACAGGACACCTGCCCAGGAGCAGGAAGTTGGTTCATTTCCTCCTGCTCCTCGGGCTCTTCACGGGGAGTTAATCCATGCACCAAATGCCCATGGAGAAGCTCCTGGGATGCAGCGGGGTTCAGTTCCCTCTTCTGTGCTCCGCAAGTTCACAGGAGGTTTCCCCTTGACTAAATTTTATGTCTCTGCATAGGAGCTTCCTGTCTAAGCTCGTAATTCACAGGGATGGAGAGAGGGTGGCGGCTGGACACACACAGACACCTTTGGACTTTTGAAGGGACAGAGTGGTGGTGGGGTTGTGTTTCCATGTGTTTCCTAAGTAAAGCAGGACAAGGCAATGGGCAGCCTTACGCCAGACTTAGCCTCCAGAAAAACATTAAGTTTGTGTCTTTCTTCTGAAGCTGGGGTCAACAGTACGCCAATGCACCCAAGGGATTGCAGCATGAAAGGGCCTCTGCTCTGCCTGTGCGCTCTGTGGGCTCCAGGGGAGGAGGTCAGAGGCCCAGCGTGGTCTTTCAGGGACCAAGGGCTGCATTCGGGGTTCATGTCCCTGGGAGCACTGCCATGGGAGGTGCAGAATGGTCTCTGAATTGCATGCCTGGGGCTGTCGCACAGGTGACAGTGCTGATGACAGATGCCCATCCTTGTGGAAGGGAACCTGAGGCTCCAGGAGAGCTCAGGGGAAACCCGGGGATGCCTAGGGGTGGCAGTGAGTGCAGTCTCACCAAACATGAGGCAGCCCATGGTAGAGTCCCGCAAAGACCGCGCAGCAAATGCAGGCATGCCTGGGGAAAGGAGGGCTCGGCAGTCCCTGGAGAAGCAGGGGGGACCCAGGAGGCGCAGGGAAGGAGGACTGGAGAGTGATTCATGCACTCGCAGTGAAACACCACAGGCCGGTGCTAATGCACACCTGAAAACATCTCCTGCTCTTGCAAGAGCGCAGGGGTCACTCTGAGAACCATTCAAAAGCCTGGACACGTGCCAGCCGTGTCAGTCGTGAGCAGCCCTGTTTGGCTAGATCTGCTTCCCACCCCAGCCACCAAGGCCAGTGCGGAGTCAGGAGTCACCCATGGCCTTAGGGCCCCACAGCCCCGCTAGTCATTTCATGGAGATTTTCTGACAACAACTGACAAGGGGAGAAAAACCTTCTGAGGGGTTTATTTGGAGTTGACAATGGCTGTTTCCACCTAGGGCTTGTGTGGGCACATGGCTGCTATGGGGCACGATGCAGCAGCCTCTCTGTAGCCCCCAGGACACAGTGTCCATCGCTCTGCACCAGCCCCGCTCCAGGGATCCTGCCGGGCTCTTTCACCTGCACCGCTCCTCTCGATGCCCCGCAATGCAGCAGCAGCAGAACGCTCTGCTCAGAGCCCGAAGCGCCGTCCTGAGCCGCGAGCGCCATCGCCGGGGAGCCGCGATGTCCGGAAGGGCAGCGGTGCCTGCGGTGGGAAGCAGAGCTGTGGGCAACGGGCTGCACGGGCGCAGGGCTGCACCTGCCTGTCCCTGCCGCCAAGGGCTTCCCAACGGGCTGTGGCATCAGCACAGCAGCCCCCGAGCACTTCCTGCTGCCGGCCCCGGTGCCGCTCGCTGTTCCAGAGAGACCCGCCGTCCCCAGCAGGGCTCTCCACTTGGGTACGTACCTGGCTCAGTGTCTGCTGTGGGGCTGCAGGAGGATGAGGACTTCTCCTCTTGGGGCTCCGAGGCCTCCTGCATGGACAGAGCAAGAACACGCACCCGTCGGCCATCAGCTGCTGCTGATCAGGGTACCGGTGCCCCTGGTTACACAGGGTCAAAGGGTTCGGGGCTGGGGGAGGCTTCCCGGGGCTGTGCGTCCCACGGGAAGGAACCTGCGGCTGGCACGGCAATGGGACACGGCTCGTTGCGGGGCCACAGCAGCAGGGCTGGGCAGGGGCCGTGATGCACAGGGGAACAGAGGCAGATGGGGGCGTGTGTGGCACAAGGGGGTTCGTGCACCGTGTGCGGAGGGGGCTGCTGCTGGGGCTGCCCCTTCCCTCCTCGCTGGGCATCCAGGCCCCAGGGCTGAACGTGGTGCAGGGGTGGAGGGGATGTCAGCCCTGCACCTTTGGCACTTGGAAATGGAGAGGACCCATCATCTCCCCATGGCAGACCGCACAGGGCAAATGGCTGGGGGTGACAGTGGGGCACCATGGACAGGGGGATCCCTTGGGATGGGGCAGCTCTGGGCATGCCCTCTGCACCTCCCCCCACACAGCTCACATAGGAGCTCCCTTGGGTCGTGGGGACAGGTGACATGCTCCATGCTTACCTGGGGAGCAGGGCCTGCAGCCTGGAGAGAAGCTGCTGCTGTTGCTTCCTGCAGCAGAGATTCCTCAGCTCCTCTGGGCATTGCTGGCTCAACAGAGGGGCTCTCCACCTCACCAGGTCCCTCACTGGTAGCCTCTCCTTGTTTGCTGTCGCGCAAGCAGGGCACTTTCTCCAGGTCCATCTCCCTTTCCGCAAACAGGCTGCGGAGGCTGGGTCTTATCCAGGCCAAGGAGCTACTTTCCTCCAACTCCTCCTCTGGCAGAAGCTCTTCATCACCATCCTCCTCATCATCACTCTGCTCTGCTATTTCCTCCAGGTCTCTCCTCCATGTTTCAATGTTCTGCTGGGGGGCATGAGCATAGAGGCGCTCCAGCACCTCCCACTTGCCCTTGGCATCCTTGAGGAGCTCCACTTGCGTGATCTCTGGTTTCCACAGGTTGTGGAAGGAGTTTCTGGCAAGGAGCTAGGAGAAGAGAGGCAGAATTTTTGAAGGGAGCTTCTTTTCCCAAAAGGAAAGGTCTCTTGGGGGATTTTCTGCCAGTGCTGGGACAACCCGTCTGTCACAGCGTGGCACCGGGGTCGGCCCCAGCACCAGGAGGGCTCCCACCTGGCCCAGCCCTCCCTTGCACTCACCTCCTTGGGTCTCACATTGAGGGATCCTGATGCTGACAGGGAGAAACGCTCCCCATGGCCCTCCTCTTCCTCGCCCTGGCTCTCCTGCAGGCTCTGCTCCTTCTTCAGGAAAGTGACTTCCCGGATCCGTGCCAAGCTCTGCCCCGTGCGGGCCAGGCAGCTCCTGTCGAGCTCCTCCAGCGCCTCCGTCTTGACGCTGAGCACCCCCAGGTACCGCGCGGTGTTGTCTTCGTGCACACGCAGCGGCCTTCCTTGCACGTGGCAGGTGATGCCCACAGGCTGTTGTTTCGGGGTCTGGCCTGCTGGTGCTCGTCGTGGTGTCCCTGTCCCACCATCCTTGCCTGGGGAAGCTGGTGTCCCAGCCCTGCTGACCTCCCTTTCTTCCCCATGAGCGCAGGGATAAGGCCCTTCCTCAGCTGCAGGGGCTCTTCCTTGGTCACACTCCATGGTCTGGAGCAGCCACGAGCTTGCCTGTGTGCCTTGATCGACGGTGTGTGCCAAGGCATCAGGCTGTGCTGGCTGCTGGCTGGCTCCAGGGCTCGCATCATCAGGATGGCTCAAGGGGGCAGACCCCAGCCCCACGCCTGCCTCCTCCAGACCCACAGCAGGAGGTGTGGGGCCATGTGGGACAGGCCCCTGGCTCTCAGATCTCAGTTCTGTGCCAGTTTCTCCATCAACGCTCTGAACGAGGCTGACAGGCTCAGGCGAGAAGGGCGATGGGGATTCCAGTGGGGCCATTTCACTGCAGCACCCGGCAGTGACGTCTTGTGCAGAGCTGGGTGGCAGCACTGCAATGGAGGGGCTGCTGAGTCCAGCCTCCTCCGAAACACCTTCAGCTGCCATCACACCCTGCTCAGGATCATCCGGGGCAGAAGAGGCCGCTGCTTCTTGAGGATTCTCCATCGCAGGCACTTGCCCTTCAGGAGGAATGCTCTGTGCTCTCAGGAAAAAGGAGGAGCTTCCCAAGAGCTGCTGGCTTTTCAGGGATAGACTCATCCTCTCATCATCCCCTTGAAATATCCTGCCTTCTCTCACTGATGATGTTGAAGACTCAGGCCTGGATTGAGGCAGGAGCTGCACATGCTCTTGATTTACCTGGATGAGAGCACTAGTTTCTTGCTGGGGTCTTTGAAGTGGAGGCAGGGCAAGACGTGATGGCTTGAGCTTCTGCTCTTCCCTTCTCTTCCCTGAGTCCAGAGCCATCCCAGCACCAGGAACAGGTGGGAAGCATTCCCTGGCAGCAGCTTTGCTGGAATTTGCAGCCACCCTCTCCAAAGCCATGTTCATTCTGTCCAGGACTTTCCTGGCCACCTCTTCCTTGTCCAGGGCAAAGGCCCTGCCTTTGGGTGAAGACCTGCAGGACGTTTCCAGAGCAGGCAGCTTGGTGTGACTTGCAGATCCTGCTGGTTTCACTGCAGAGTCCTCCAGGCCTCCCTGTGTCTGCCAAGCTGCCTTGGCTGGGAGAGGTGGGAAGCTGGGCACGTCTGATGTCCCCGCTTTTCCAGGAACCCTGCCAAGACGTGTCCTGCTGGGTCCTAAAGAACTCTTCCTTACAGGGCCGGTGGAGGGATGCAGATCTTGCACTGTGCAGAAGACATCACTGGCCTTGTCCTCCACCGCCTGCAATCGAAGCCCACCACACAGGCCAGGTTACTTTTCCTTTTCCCTCCCTCCATGCTTCCCAGATGGATGCTTGGCTGTCACCGCCGCTCAGCTCTGTACCTGTGCGATGCTGTGTTGGGAGCAGCGTGAGCCCTGAGGGCTGGGCAGCGGCGACAGCCAGTCCCTTCGGTGGGACGAAGCTGGGGTCCGTCTGCGCTGCACTACTGCGGGCAGCTCCTGCTGGCCCACCTGTGGGGAGAAGGAGGCCTGTGATGGGGACACTTGTGTTGGTACGAGCAGCTCCTAAGCACAGGAAACCCCAGCGTCGTGTCGAAGGGAACCTCTTGGCTGAGCAAAATCCGGCTGAGCTTGGCCCATACCTGCTCTCTGCCCTCAGCACAGAGCTCATGGGGTTCATGTGGGCCTTGGGGCATCCAGATCATGGAATCATTATGTTTGGGAAAGATTTTCAAAACCATCAAGGCCAACTGTAAGCCCTTCAGCACCACGCCTGCTATACATATCCCTACATGCCTCATCTACACGTTTCTTGAACACTGCCAGGAACAGTGACTCCACCACCTCCCTGGGCAGCCTCTTCCAATGCTTTACAATTCTTCCCATGTGGAAAGTTTTCCTAGTATCTAACCAGTTCCTCTCCTGGTGCAACCTGAAGCCATTTCTTCTTTTCCTATCAGTATGTTAGAGATCAGCCTCCCCTCACTGCACCCTCCTTTCAGGTAGTTGTAGAGAGCAATAAGGTCACCCCTGAGCCTCTCTTCTCCATACTAAATAACCCCAGCTCCCTCAGCCGCTCCTCATAAGGTCTGTGCTCCAGACCCTTCACCAACTTTCTTGCCCTTTGGAAATATTCCAGCACCTCAACGTTTTTCCCATGCCCAAATCTGAATACAGTATTCAAGGTGCGTCCTCACTGGCACTGAGTACAGTGGGAGGGTGTAGGTCAGACTGCTTTTCCCACGCCCAGGAATACAAGTCCCCTCACTGGAGGAGCTCCTGCCCCACTATCGTGACCCAGGGCTCCTTCCTCGCCATCCTCGTGCTCTCCATGTGGGTCCTGGCCCTGCCTCCCACCTCTCCCTCCAGCCTCACCACTCACCTCACTCGTGCAGTCTTGTGCACTGGAATTCCTTTCCGTGGATGAGGAGCAGGCTTTACCCTGCTGTTCCTTCTCCATGTCTAGGAACCTCTCTGAGGACCTCTCGCACGGGCACCAAGGGGAGTTGCTCCCTGCTGGTTGCGCCGCTCTCCTCAGAGTGAAGACCCCAGCAGGGACACGGTCACCTTGGGGACTGCCCCATCACAGTGGCCTGTGGGTGTGATGCCACCCCCATCACAAAGCCCTGGGAGTCGCCATGGGGACACCAGGCACCTCCTCTCCCCACTCCTGAGCAGGTCCCTGGGGCGCAGGACGAGTTGTCCTCTCCACAGCTCTGCACTCCCCAGGCCTTGGAGAGGCTGCCCCTTTTCAGGCACTCCATAGCAGACACCCACCACGAGGCCACCCCCGTCCTCGTCCCTGTGCTCTCGATCGTCTCTTGGTTCACCCCAAGGCAGAGCTCCCTGCATCCCACTGCTCCTTCCCTGAGCTTCTCTTTCCCACATCACCCCGTGGCTATTCCTTGCCATCCCAGGCCATCACTTCCTCACCCTTTTTGGAGTCCTCCTCCTCCCCGAGTTGCTCCCAGTTTGAGGCTCTCCTCACCAGCGTGGCCACCTGCTCGACCATCAGGTCAGCACATGGGAACAGCCGCGTTTTGCACCCCCCCAGCTCCATGTGACACCAATCCCAACCGGCCACCAGGAAAAGACAAAACACTTGGGACTCTTGTGCTTAGGTTCCCAACATGGGCTTGTTTCTGCCCACACTCATTTACCACCCCCGAAATTCCTGCCCTGTGGGTGCAGCACTGAGTGGCAAGAGTGGAGAAGGGAGTTAATACCATTTATTAATTGCAATCAATATGTAAAGAAATTGTTCTTGTCCCCATCTAGCTTCCCTGCCTAGCTAAGAGACATTAGCTATCGTCTTAATATGTAAGAAATCATTTTCGGTTTTATTGGTATGTACAGGGTTTTTAACAAGGTTCTAGAAGGGGAAATGCCTGGGAAGAATATGGCAAGTGTAGGAGAACAGTTAAAGGAAGGGAAAGAAGGGAAAGCATGGAAAAATTACTAAAAGCATAGGGAAAAGTGCGAAAGTGTGGCAAATGAGCGCAAGAGTTGGAAAATAATAGATGGCAAATGTAAGCTTTGGAAAAGAAATTGAAATGGCGGGAAGAGGTGCAAAAATATTTTGAGAAGTGTCCAGATCATGGAAAACACAGAAAAACATGGATAAGGAACGATAGTGTAGGAATATGGTCAAAAGTGTGGGAATGGTTACAAAAGTGGAAAGAGTGTGAAGTGATGGGAAAAAAGGAAAGTGCAAGAACACCAAGAGCTCAGTAATATCGAGAACACATGGGAAAAGAAGGAGAGGTTGGGTAAAAGATGGAAGGGTAGGAAAATCTTCACAAGTGTGGGAAAATGGTCACAAGCATGGGAGGGAATAATTGTGAAAGAGAAGGAAAAAAAGTCAAAGTGTGGGAAAATTATCCAAGTAGTGGAAAATGTGGGAAAAATGTGGGAAGAAGTGGCAAAGTGCAAGAATACTAGTGAAAATGAATCTGTGGGGAAAACAACCAAAGCAGGAGAAAAACAGACCGTGTGTGAAGCCTTGTGGAAGGGTCCAGGGTCCCCCACATCTCCAGCGTGCCCTTGCCCTCAGAAGGCGTCTGCCCCCAGGGAGGAGGGACGCTCTTGCCTTCTTGTCACCGCCAGGTGCCTGCAATGTGCCCCTGCTCTGCTGCCTGTTGCTGAGGGTCCCCAAGGCAGCCCCACTCTCTGCAAACCCCTCTCCTACCATGGAGCAGGCCTGTCTGCGCGGTGCCTGGAGACCCCAGCAAGGCTGCGCTTAGAGGTGAAGGTGTCACTGTCCTCGGTGAAAGTCTGATTGGGGCCAAGGTCAGGAAAGGACAAGAGACAACAAGGACAAGCAGCAGCAAAGGGAATTTCAAGAGAGTTTAAGGACAAACTAATAATAATTTTTGTAGCTGAGCAGCACTGGGACAGGAGCCAGGAGTTTTCCCTGGTGAAACCACCTACCAACCTGATACAAGAGTAAAGTTAGCCCTTCCCAGAGCAACCTGGTTGCCTTCCACCTCAAGAGGAATGCCTGTGTTCAAAAGGACAAAGCAGGGGATTTTGTGAACTCTCTCTTTAGCAAGGGCATTGGAAAGGTTTCTTATAGTCTCCTTCTAGTCAAATTGTGAACTGATCTGCAGAGTGGACCATAAAGCAGGTGGATGGAGTATCAGGCTCACTGAGAACAGTGATCAGCAGTGCAGTGCTGCCAAGCGGCAGCTGGCTATTAGTGGCATCCCTCAGTGATCAGCATGTGGGACAGGACTGCTTCATCATAACATCATAACATCAAGTTCCTGAAGAAGTCCCTGGACGTGGGCAGCCTGTGATTTGGCAGCCTGAGGTCACCTTTAGCCCATTTCCTCTTCATTTCCTCTAGGGGTGTGTAGAGTTTCGGTGGAGGGAGTGATAGAAGGTGTTAAGGGTGCAGCGACTAGCGCAGAGACCTTGGGGTGATGTGCCTCTCCCATTTCTGAAGCACGCTTGACTGTACATAAGGAGGACTTGGCCTAAGGCAGTGGTGGCATCCAGTTGTTTGGACGCTGTCAGGAAACCACTCCAAAGGGTCCTGGTTTTCCTATAGGTGCCCTGCTGTATCTGCTAGAGACATGGGGTTGTGCTGGACACCCCAGGCAGCCCACCTGTCCCTGTGGGCCTGTTTTGGTGTCACTGAGTCAGGTGCCTGCACTGATCGACATCAAGTGCTTGCAGTGTCTGCATGTGCCTCAGCTGCCTAGTCGAGGAGCTCTGGTGGCAGTGGGCATGTGGTGTCCTTTCAGGTCACCAACTCCCTACCTGGTCCCCAGTTCACCTTCTTGATGGAAGTAGGTGCATGCCTTCAAGCACCTCGCTCGCTTTCAGTGTCACCATGTGCTTGTGTGTGTGCAACTGGCTTTCCCCCTCCATCCCCAGATATTTAAAAGGGAGGATCTTGCAGGATCTTGCTTGCACACAGCCTTGCTGTGCTCCCTTCTGCCTGCACAGGGAGAATCCCACCTCCTGGGTGCTTTTGTAGAGCACATGGGAAAGATCTGAATTCCCCTCCAGCCCAGGGCCTCCTAGGCCAGCCTGAGAAGCCCAACCTGGCTCATCTGAGTCAATACCTGAACTCTGGGAAAATGAGCTCTCTTCTCGTCCCCATCTAGGGGTCCTGCCCAGCTAAGAGATGCCAATAGAGTCTTCCAGAGTGGGACATTCCCACCTCTTGCAAATAACCATCCTCTGATGAGAACAACTGCAATGCTGGCATCAATCTTCCATCAGTGCTTAGACAGGGATCACTGCTGATTATTTCAGTCCATTCCAGTAAACATTCCCCAGGAGGAAGGAGTACGAGGGAGGGAGAAATATATGAGTACAGCTGGGCCTCTGCTACTGAGCTGGCTCAGGATCCTGGGATAGAGTAAGCTCATGGCAACCTGTTGATGCTGCTGAGAGAGAGGTTTGTCCAGGAACAGAACCAGTGCCAGGAGGAGCAGCGCTCTGGGCACTGCCTGCTCAGGCTGCCAGAAGATGAGAATGATGAAGCACGAACAGAAACAGACACAGGAAAAGAAAAAGAGAAAGAAAAAGACACAGAAAGGAAAAAAAAAGAGCGAGAAAGAAATGAAACAGAAACAGGAAAAAAACAGATGCAGACAGAATAAACAAAGAAGAGAAAGAAGAGAAAGAACAAAAAGGAATAACAAAGGAGATGGAAAATACAAGGATAAGAGATAGAAAAAAGAAAAAGAAGTAAAAGAAGATGGGAAAGGGAGTGTAGCATCCCCAGGGCCACGTGTGAAGGCAAGTCCTAGATGGACTTTATACTGGTCCTCTCTTGTCCCTAGGGTCTGAAATCGTGGGGCTACACACACAGACCTGCAGTGGGTATGATTTTTGTGCCAGAGCTCGATTGGAAAGAAAGACGCAACACTAAAACAATGATACAGGAATATATATTTAAACAATAACAATAAAAATAACAATATAATAAACAGTAACAACAAAAAACCCAATATCAATAAAACTAACAACAACATCAACAATATGAACAAGAACAAATACTGGTATAAAAGGCTCTTCAGAAAAATCCAAATAAAAGGTTATGGCCGGAGTCCTCATGCCCAGCGCTTCCTGGCAGCAGCCAGAGTGAAGGGGAGCTTGGTCTGCAAGGGAAAAGGAGGCGTGAGCAGGGCCGAGGAGCGGCTCGGGGGCTCCCGTGGAGCAGAGGCTCTTTGGCGGCTGCGCGGGCTCTTTGGCAGCAGCGCTGCCGTCATTGGTGCCCTGGCAGAGGCTTGGCGTGGCCAGCGCAGCCCAGAGGCCGGCAGAGGGGCTGAGGCAGCAGGTGCCCAGGCCTTGGGCGCTCCTGTGCCCTGTGCAGCTCTGCCCCGGCGCCGCGGCCCGCCAGAGCGCCCGCACACCTGGGCCAGGCTCCCGCGCGGCTGCTCCCCAAAGGCAGCGCGGAGCAGCGCCAAGGGGCCGGGCACAGCCCCAGCTCTGCCCGTGCAGCCGGCAGCAGGGACCATACCTGGGGGCTGCAGCCGGAGCTCTCCCAATCCATCGGCTCCTCCTGGCTGCAGCTGCCCAGGCCACTGCTCCCCATCATCTGGAAGAGAGCAAGAGACCTTGGTGGCGATGTTGCATGGGGAAGAGGAAGGATAGGGCATGCAGTGGCTGCGGGGACTGTACCTGGCTGCTGCCATAGCTGAGCCACTCCATGGGCTCAGGATCATTCCATGCCAGCCCCCCATCCATATGTGGAGCCTGTAAGAGAGAAGGAAGTATTTGCAGGACAGGTCACAGAGCTGGGTGGCTCTGGTCCCGTGGTTCATCTTGCAGCGGGAAGCAGGAAAGCGGGAAGGAGCCAGGCTGAGCCCCATTTTTCCCTGTTGAGCTGGAAGAAGGGGCAATACCTGGAGGTTGCAGGTCGAGGTCTCCCAATCCATGGGTTCCTCGTCGTTGTAGCCGACAAGATTGCCGGTGCTCGGATTCTAGAAGAGAGCAGGAGAGCTTGTGGGGACAGTCATGGTTGCAGTACTGGCTCTGTGCGCAGGGCCTCGTGTCCCCTGCGTGCGCGAGGCAGGCGGTGCACAGAGCCAGAGCACCAGGCTCAGGCAGCAGCCCCCGAGGCCTTGGCCGCTCCTGGCCCTGGTGCAGCTCTGCCCCAGCACCCAGGCCTGCCAGAGCCCCCTGCCACCTCTGCCACCAGCCCTGCGGCTGCTCTCGCAGAGCCAAGCGCCAGCCGTCCCCACACAGCCTCTGCCTGCGCACACAGTACCTGCACAGAGCTCTCCCATTCCATCTCTTCCACTGAGTTATCCATTTTTCTTCAGTCTCCAGAGACTGAAAGAAAAAAGGAGTCATTGTCATTTGCAGCCCTGAGAGCAGGGGTCTCTGTCCCAGGAGCCTCTTGGAGTCTCCATGCGTGGGAGCGGTAGAACAAGGAGCAGGAAGTGCTGGGCCAGCCCGCAGCAGCCTCATTGCCCCCAGCAGTCCCTTTGGCTGACGGGGAGCCCAGTGCCAAGTGGAGGAGAGAAAAGGGCAATGTGAGAGGTGTGAGTGCCAAGTGGCGCGTGGTGGCTTTGGGGCCTCCCCTGGGAGGCAGCGCCCAGGCTGCCCTGCAGCCCCGCAGCTCCCCTGCATCTTGTGGGCACCACGGGTGGCCCCTGGTGCTGCGCGGCCCTGCTGCTCACCTGGCCTTGCTGCTGCGTGGCCAGCACTGGGGCCACTGTGATGCGCAGCCCTGGGAAGCATCCGTGTTCCCGTGGCGATAACTGCCCCTCTGGGATGTTCCAGTGCTGCGTGGGGGGAGGAGGACAGTAGCAGGGGCCAGGGGGACCGCCGTGAGGAAGGGTCTGCGTGTGCTGGACTCCCCCTGGCACTGATGAGCCTGGCAGCAGGAGGACGTGAGGAATGAATGGTGAACAAACTGGAGAGAGGAGATGGAGGAGGTGAAGTGATTGGAGCCACCCATTAGCCCTGCTCTTGGCTGCCTTGCGTGTTGTCTGCTCTGCTTCCATGACACTTCTGCCTGTTATGGTGGACTTGTTGGCCCCTTCTCCATGCCTGAATGTGGAGAAAGCTCAGTTTGCAACTAGAAACAAAAAGATCCTGTTCCAGGAGCTCCCTGCATTGTCATGCTTTTGAGAGGCCACTGTACAGGATGGAGATGGGGTAGACCAGGAGAGAAGGGTTTCCCTCAGAAATCCCAGAGGGTGCCTGGGGACGACTTTCCCCCCATTCCCAAATTCTGCACCCTGCATCAGCTCAGCACGGACTCACACACCCATTTCCAGACCACAAGGGCTCTCCTGCCAGCGCAGTCTTTCCCGCTCCTGCAGCTCCTGCCTTGCTGGGAGAAAACAAGGGAAGCCCCAGCCCTCTGCAGCACCAAGCGTCCCTGTGAACCCTGAGCTTTAGCTCCTTGTTGTGGCCCATGTGTCTTGTCGCGCTCTCTCCTGAGCGCGGCCAGGTGCTTCCTGTGCTGGCTGCAGCGGCGCAGGTTGCAGACGCCCCATGGCGAGATGAGGGCAGCAAGGAGGCGGCGCTCGTGGCGCTCCCGCGCAGGCTGCCTTGCCAGGAGGAGCGCTGGCCCCGCGGGAGCTGCTCCCCTGCGCGCGCGGCCCTGCCCAGCGCCGGGGGCCTTGGCTCCCAGCAGCCAGCGCGGAGCCGTGCTCCTCGCTGCGCCGCCTGGCCACGCACCCGCTGCTGCAGCAGCGCCGCACAGCCTCGCAAGAGCAGCTCGCAATGCCCGCAGCGAGCGCTGGGCTCCTCCTGCCCCTGCAGGGACAGCAGCACAGCAGCCCTGCGCCCTGCACGCGCACGGGGCGTCTGCAGCCAGTGCTCTCCCAGCCTCCCCCTCCCAGGGAAACTCCTCTGCTCACCTGCATGGACAACCCACTTGGCCATCCTTGCTCAGGTAGCCTCCTCTCCTCAGTCTGTGCGGGTTGTCTTTGTGGTTGGAGTACTCCCACAAACAGGGGTCCTGCAGACACTTGTACTGTTGGCCCTGTACGTGACAGGATGGATATGCAAGAGCAAAGAGACTAGATGTCTGCTGAAGCTTTAAAATACATTGTGCATGTCAAGATGAGGGTAAGGTGGATGAGGGAAGAGACCAGGACACTTTGGAGATTTGTCAGCCCATAGGGTAGCGCTCTCCAGGCTCTGAGCTTGAGGGTGATTCCGTGCTCAGCACATAGCTCAGCTCTAAACCTGGGGGAATTGTACCCAAAGGAAAGCTTATTCTTTTTGGGAGACTCTTCATTGTAGGAGAATCCTCAACTCTACAGCTCCTGTCTCGTGGCTGTGTCTAGAGGGATCCTTTCCCCATTTCTCCAGTAGAGAAGCCCTGGCATTTACAGCTCAGCAAAGACGGAGTTCTTGAGAAGTTTTCAGTCCCTGCAGAGAGTCTCTTGGGGCTGCACGAGCATTGCTGGCCTGCTGCCGTTCAGGCGGCGTGGCGACCTGGTTCAGGAACGGCACGGCGACCACCCCCAAACGGCTCGGGCCATCAGCTCGCTGACACCAATGTGGTGGACGGCACATGGCGTTTATTGATGGGTAACAAGGTGTTATATAGCTAAGGTTTACAACGTCACATCCGTCTGCTTACATCATAAACTAACACTATTGGCTATTAGGGGCTCTACCTTTCCGTACAGCGCGATATCTTCCGGGCGCCGGACCCTAACTATCTGTAACAGTGTAGTAATCTGCAACATTTCCCCCCTCCCTATGCATAACAAAACTAGCTAAAATATGACTATCTTATTCTTACATATTCTTATCTTATTCTAATTACTTATTCTCATTATCTTATTACTATCTTGTTATTATCTTATTGTGATCACTTATTCTTATTCTTATCTTACTTAATGCACTTATTATCTTACTTAATGCAAAGGCATCGCGGCCCCCTCTTGCGGAGGCTGTTTTGTTGTTTTCTGGATTCGGTCGGCGTGGAACTCACAGGCTCGGGCTGGACGCCTGTCACCGGGGCGTCCGATGATCCGGTCCTGTGAACAGAAACTCACAATTTTCATTAGTTTTATTTTGAAGGTCTGGTTTAACAGACTTAAGCGGGCACCACTTGACTCTGCCATCTTTCCTGACAGTGCCTTTGGGTCGATCTTGGCATGGGGGGAGCGCTGCCAGCGAGTCCCCCAGCCAAGGGCAGTTTACTGCAACGTGGCCGGCCTGGCCACATTTAGAACCTGCCATCACGTTGGCTATTGCGGCGTGAACAGCCACCTGAATTGGGGTCAGATGCTCTTCCTTTGCAACATGCTTAATCATGTCTGCGATACTTGACCCCGCCGGCAATGATCGCAGGATTTCTTTGGTTGCTGAATTGCATTGTTGGCGTAAACATTCCGCTACGACCGGGCCTTTTGCCTCCGTGGGCAGGGACGAAGAGTCGACCGCTGCTTGGAGACGATCTACAAATTGTGTAAAGCTCTCACTTTCACTTTGCTTTATTGAGGACCATGGCGATGGTCTGGCAACAACTCTACAGGCTGTGCGAATGGCTTCTCTGGCCGCACGAGTAGTTGTCATAACTTCATGGGCCCGCAGGCCATGGGCCTGCGCCTGGGGGGTGATCATTGTTGGGTCTGCACCCATTAACCGCTGCAGGCTGGAGCCGTGTAATGGATGATCTGCCCCAGTTACTTGGGATAAACACTTCGTACAGTTGTCTTCCCATTCTTGTCTGAAAACGATCATCCCTGCTCCATCAAAGATCAGCCTACAAGTTTGTTTTATATCGAACGGGAGCAGATCGTCCCCCCCGAAGATACCATCTATGAGGGTTGAGACCATGGCAGAATTAGTCCCTTTATCTGCAATTGCTTTAACAATCGCTTGTACGTCCTTAGATTTTATCGGCGAGTGGACCCTCTGTCCCCCCTCCGTCACCCGGACCGGGAACGCTAGCGCGGCCGATGGGGCCCAGTCGGCACACGCGATCTTTATTTCCTTCCAGTCCGTGAGAGGGGTTCCTCCCCTTCGCGGTTTTTCTTTAATTCGGATGGGAATATTTTGGCTCTTAGCTCTGTTTACCTTCATTTCCTCCTCCCTTAAGTTTGAATCAGTTGTGACCCACTCGTCCTCACTAGTGTCTGATCCGGAGTCGGAACTCGACTGACTGGTCACTTCCGGGCTCCGGTACTTTCTCGTTGGGCTCCGGCCCCGCCTACTTCCGTCCCGCCTACTTCCGTTGTGGGCGGGCTGTTCCCCCCTCCTTGGCTCGCCCCGCCTCCTACTCACAGAGGCGTTTTGTGAAATGGCCGCTCTGATCGGTTCTCAGCGCCTCACTCGGGCCTCCCTCACCTGGCCGGTCACCCGAACCACCTTTCTCCTCCTTGTTGTCCTCCTCTCTTGTTTATCTAACGGTTCCCGTCTGTTCCCACTGGGAGCACCCTCGCCCCGCCCTTCTCCTTGTGGCTCAGCGCCATTTTGGGGGGCATAGGGCGGTGGCCTGGCCCAGGTGTCTCCATGGTCTGACTTCTTTTCAATGTTCCTAGCTTCCTCAGCTAGCTCGCCCCAAACAGATTTCGGCTGTTTTTGCTCCTCTGTAAGCAGGACGGGGTTCAGGGATGGAGGGGACGTATCGCCCTCTTGCAGATCTTTAGGCTCAGCAGAATCGCCATCATATGGGGGGTGCAAAGTCTGTGCGGCTGCCCCGGCTCCCATTTTCAGGGTGACCAACAGTCCCCTGCTCTTGTATAGCTTTTCTGCAGTGCCTGTACAACTTTTCCCCAAGCCTTAAGGTTTTTCCCACGACCCGAAGACATCGTCTCCTCGACTAACACCTTGGTACATTTGTCCCACACTTCTGGGTGGAGAATATCCACCGGTTGGTCTATAACCTTAATTTTTAAAAGCCTCGCAACAGCGAGAGTAAAATGTTTGGGTTTACAATCAATACCCCCTGAATACCTGCCTGAAGTCCAAGGGCTCGATCTTGATGTTCTCTGCAGGGAAGAGGAGCAGGGTCAGCGCTGCAGCAAAGCGGGTGGCTGGAGCCAGGTGTGAGGGAAGAGCGCCCATCTTTACGGTGCCGTCTTTGCAACCCCATCCTGTAGAGGAGCACCCACCCACTGCCCACCAGAGGGGACAAGGGAAATGGAGGGTGGCCCAGTGCTGCCAACTCACCGGGAACAGTCACCTTGGGGCGTTTCAGCCACTGTTGCCAGGCTGGGTACGTGGCCAGCTTGAAGATGGGTCTTCGGACCATCAGCACTTTTTCTGGCCCCAGCCACAGTGGCTCTTGCACCACACAGAAGGTGCCAAGCCCCGTAATCAGCACACCCTGCAGAGGCAAAAGACAAGGTGAAGGCATCAGCCTTCTGGAGATGGCCCAAGTGACGGGTGTCAGCGTGTGGGGCTGCTGTCCCTCCTCCTGATGTTGCTGCTGCTGAGGAACTGTGGGGCAAGAGGGAGTCCTTGGGAAGCTTTGGAGGAGAGTCACTTTTCCAGGATTTTGTCCTTGGCCTGATCCAAGAATTTCCCAACATCCCAGAACTTGAGAAGATGCCAGAGTTCACTGAGGACATAAAAGTAGGAAAATATCTCCATCTCTCGGCTTGGTCTCCTCCCTTTTGTCACCATGGGGCAAAGAGCTGAGGTGCCCCATAGTTTCCCCCACAGAACTGCACACGCTGTCTCTGCCGGCTTGCTGAGGAGCTGCTCTGGTACGCAAACCCTCCAAGATGCCCCAGTCCCAGCCCTCGAGGGGTCCTCAGCCCCCATTTTTAGACTGCAGAGCCCAGGGCTGGTGTGGAGCAGGGAGAGGGGCAGGGAGGTAGGACCAAGGACTGTGGGCACCTGACCCCTGGGGAAGCAGCTCCCCAAGGCCTCACCCTCCACGGAGACTTCTGTGCCACGTGCTTTAGGTGACCCTGCGTGTGCAGGGGTTGGACTGGATGATCCCTAGAGGTCCCTTCCAGCCTTCAGCATTCTGTGATTCTGTGATTCTATGATCTTGCTCAGCCTGTGTCATTGGGGGAGTGTCCCAAGCTGTGAAGCCCCCGGCTGGACCTGGAGGGCACCTTGGTGGCTGGTCCTCCTTGTGCCGCAGAGCCCCGTCCCGTGTATCACAGTTTAGCTTCTGTTTTTTCATATTTTCCCTCCCTTTTTGCTTATTTTCATTTTTATTTCCATTTTTTTTGCATTGTTGTCTTTTTTGTTTTCACCTTTTCAAGGCTTTCTTTCCCCTTTCATTTCCAGCTCCCTCTTTTATCTTTTTTTCTTTTGTTATCACTCCTTTTATCCTTTATTTCCCTATTTCTCCCTTTTTGGATTTTTTCTTTGCTTTTCTCCTTTTTAGCTGTATCCTTTTTTCTGCCTCTCATTTTTTCCTTCATTCTTCGCCCCCTTTTACCTTTTTCTTTTCCCCTCTCTTCTAGTTTTTTCTTTTGTTCCCCCTTTAATAATTTATCATGTTTTTTCTCTTTTTGTTTTTTCCTTCATTTTTCCTCTTTTTCATTCATTCTCCCCCTCTTTCAGCTTTTCTCTTTCCTTCTCCCTCTAATTTTCAGCCTTTTATTCCATTTCCCCCTCCTTTTTAGCTTTTTCTTTCATTTTTCCCCCTTTTTTCCCTCAGGTACTGTTATTTCGGTGAAGTTACTTTGACAGGTTCCTATTCAGAAAAGAGGTACCCACAGTGTTTTTAAGCCATTGGTGATGGAAGGAGGCTTGCGGGGACCGAGGCTCAGGAAAAGTCCCAATGTTGGGTCTGTCGTGTGTAATTGGTGGGGGCGCCAAGGGGGGACGTGGAGGTGCAGAGGGGGCAGGAGGCAGCGGGGCAGGACAAGGACAGGAGGGCGGGAACTTCCGTACAAAGTTTTAATGGCGCCGTTGGATGCGACGCGACGGCCCGGACGCCTGGGCCCCTCGTCCTGCCCCACAAGTGGCTTCGGGTGAAGCTGAGTTGGGGGGCCCAGGTGTCCGGGAAGGGCCCAGGCGTCCGAGGAGGGCCCAGGCGTCCGGGAAGGGCCCAGGTGTCCGAGGAGGGCCCAGGCGTCCGGGAAGGGGCCCAGGAATGAGTGGAGTATTAATGGGAATCAAAGTGTCCTCGAGGGTTATAACGGGGTATTAACCCCTTTAATCTGGGGGTATTAATGCCTTACTGAAATATTAATGGGTATCAAGGTGTCCTTGAGGGTTGTAATGGGGTATTAACCAGTTTTATTGGGGAGTATTAATGGGGTATTAATGCCTTACTGAGGTATTAATGGGTATCACAGGGTTTGCAATAGAGTATTGCTGGCAAAAAGTACTGCTCACCGCCCGTGAATCAGGACCTGGAGGTCCTCAAGTCGAAGTCCTTTTTTCCAGATTGTTTTTGATTCTTGCTGTTCTCCTAAGTCTGGTGCTGAGTGAGGATCTTTTGTTTTTTTTCTTTTGTTTTTGTCTTTTATTTTTCCTTATCAGGACTGGAAAATGTCCAAGCTCGTACTACAACATCCGCTTCTGGCCACTCTGGTATACTGGTGAGTTGTCAGTGCCCAACAATGAGTTTTGGTGAGGAGGGAATGTTTTGTGCTTTCCTTTTCTTGCTGGAGAAAACGTTTTAAAGGCAGTTTAAGAAAAAACCTAAATATCAGAACTTCATTTAATTTGCTTTTATCCCTCATTGTAGTGACAGGAAAAGGTGTATGAGCAGCTGTGTTGTGGGGCTGCATGCCATTTCCAAATAATGGAAGTTCCTTTCAACGGACTAGACTCCAAAGGAGCTGTATCAAATCCTCTTAGAGGATGGAAAGGAGAAAGAGGGAGGCAAATGTGGAGATGAGTGACAGAAGGTTCGGCCTGTGCGGAAAATCTTGCTGTCAAGAACTGAATGTCCACAAAGGAGACAGAGGAGTCCTAAAACTTTATTCGAATGAAGGGTGAGTCTGTGAGACTGTGGGGTCTCTCCAATTGCTGGAGGCTGCAGCCTCCCTTTATCCTAATTCCCCATCCGAGGGACGCCCTCTCCTTTTCCCCATTAGCTAAGGTACAAACAGCCCCAGAGGTGCAGGAAACTCCAGCCCCACGTCGAAAGGAAGCTCATGGTGGAGGAGGACCCAGCTGCCCCTGGCCCAGAGAGGCTCTCTGACCCTCCACACAGGGCTCCCAGGATCCATACAGGCCTTGCAGCATCCCAGGCGTGGTGCTTGGTGTTGGAGAACATCGCCACAGCCAGCAATAAGTAGCCTCTGGCCAGAGAAGGTCACGCCTGGCTGGCTTGCCCCACCATCCTTGTGCTCTCCATCCTTGTGCTCCCATCCCTGCTGCCAGCCTCTGCCTCCTGCCCGACCACTCACCTTCCTTGTGCGCTTGCACCTCACAGGATGCCCGTTGCTGGGCTGGGAGCAGGCGTTCGCCTGCCTCTCCTTCTCCATCTCCAGGGCACTTGCTCTGGATTGCTGCTCTGGGAACAAATGGGAGCTGCTCCTTTTGCTGGAGCTTCTCTCCTCAGTGTGACCCTGAAGGTGGTGCTCTAGCCCAGCACAGACTTGGTCGCCATGGGCACTGCCCCATCACAATGGCCCTGGGGACATGATGCCACTGCCATCACAAAGCCCTGGCGGTTGCCATGGGGACTCCCAGAGGTATGTCCTGGTGGTGGCCAAGGGCACCCACAACTCATCTCAGTGCCTTAGTAGTCACCGAGGGGAGTCCCAGAGCCCTCATTTCATCTTTCCATCCCAGGCCCTAATCCATTCCAATCCCTCAGAGATATGGGTGTCTCTGAGACCCCTGACCTTGGCCAGCCATTGAGCTGACAGCTCCAAATCCACAGGTCCCTTCTTTAGAAAGAGTGTCAGAATAGCAGATTCTTTGAGCCTGCAATGGGGGAGACAGCTGGAGGTAGGAATCCAATACCCTGCTGAAGGCAGGTCCCAGGACAGGTGTTGTCATTGGGCCTTTTCCAGTGAAGTTTTGATTATCTCTGAGGACAGAAGATTTGAGAACCTCTTTGAGTCCCTGTGCCATAGTTTGGCCTCCCTCATTGGTTTGTATTTGGGAGAGCACAGCCAGTGGGGCCACAGACATGTGCTGCTCCTCTTTTTGAAACAGTGGAGACCATGCCTGTATACCAGATCGCATTTGGGCTCTCCAGTTCTGCAAAGAAATGAACAAATGGGAGGGGGTTCAGCACAGGGACACCAAGTTGGTCAGGGTACATGCTGGAGTGTGGGACAGATAAGGAGAGGCTGGATCTTCATGCTGTGCACTAGTACCTTGTGGAGGGCACAGAGCAGCAGGATTTTCTTGGAGGGGCACACTAATTGCATGGAAGGCAGCAGGGAAAATATGGACAATGGGAAATTCTTCTCAGATGTTAAGAACAAATCTTTTTCTTCACAAAGTGTGGGATAGGAATGCAGAGAGATTCTCAGATCTTCATCCTCAGAAATCCCCTAATACAGGCTCAGGGAATCTGCTCTCCTGAGACAGGCTCTACAGGGTCTTTGCTTTAAAAGTCCTCAGCAAGTTTTCTTGGTCTGTGGTGTTTGAGATGGAGATGATGTGTCAATAAAGAGCAAACATGCTCTTAACACGTCTTCCTTCCTTCCTTGCAGAGGGCATGAGACGGGCCTGTAATTTCTGGTAGACTCCAAAACCATGGGTCTGGCCGGGCAGAAAATCTGGGCAAGTTCCTCCAGATCCCCATTAATTTTGCCCAGCTTTCCTTCCTCTGACCCTGAGGAAAGCGTTTTCTCATCTTGTACCGTAGTTAGTTCTCGACATATTCCATGACACCTGCAGGTAGTGTTTTTCCCCTGGGTTCAGTTCCTGGCACCCTGCCTCTCTTTGGGATCTCTAGAGCCCTGGCACTCTGAATCTCTCCCACTTTGACCCTGGGCGCCTCAGGACAGGCCCCCACACTGCGGTGCTGCTGTGCGGACTCCCGTATGGAG
The DNA here is from genome assembly GCF_059628265.1 of Tinamus guttatus. Classification (NCBI taxonomy): domain Eukaryota; kingdom Metazoa; phylum Chordata; class Aves; order Tinamiformes; family Tinamidae; genus Tinamus; species Tinamus guttatus. Next base: position 38,382 of record NW_028289458.1, read on the forward strand.
CCTGTAAGGCACTGCCGGCCTCAGGAGCTGCATTTTGTCTTGTTCAGAAACTCGTGGGGTGACCATCTCACCTCTCCCCAACTGCCAAAGCTTGTGAGCACCCCTACAGCCAACATCCCTGCTAGACGTTTTATGTAGTCCTGGGGCAAATCTTGCAGAAGAGACAACTCATCTGCCTTGAATCCTGTCAGAGATGTGGCATTCCAAGCCACTACCAAGGAAAACATGACCTTTACTCATTTCTTTGGGTTGCTTATTCAGCTTCTAGCATCTTTTCTACGGCACAGTGAGCCCCACTCTACACCCTGAGTTCTCTCGCCCTTCTCTCTCGTGTCTTCTCTGTGTCTGCTCAGTCTGCTCTGTCCACCAGGATCATAAGAAGTATTGGTTAGGGAGCTCCTTGAAGCCAAGACAAGTTGTGGAGCTGAAGGCCTGATGGAGGAAGTCTGGGACGTAGCTATTTCCCCTGTCCCCTCCTGCTCCTGGCCTGAGGGTTCAGGAAGGCCCAGTGCTTTCGGTGTTGGTGGGTTGGGTTTCCTATGACATCCTCAGCTCCTGCTTGGGTTGCTCTGAGCAGCCAGAAAAATCTCTCCTCTCTAGGAAATAGCATCAGAGGATTTTTCCTACTTTTGTGGAAAAGCTGAGGCAGGTCTGGGATCTCCAAAAGGAGCATGGCCCACATCATGACCCAGGAGATGTGTGGCTCTCTCATTCCCGTGTGTCCTGCTTAAACTGACAGTTTCTAACACCATCTTTACAGGACACGAGCTGGCCGTTGTAAAGCCACAGTATTGGGACTCCTTTTACTCTGTTCACTCAGAGCCCCAGCCACTGGTTTGCACTTCAGAGAGCTTAAAGCTTGCTCAGTCTTTTCAGTAAGGCTTTCCCTTGTGGCCAGGGGGCCTCATTGTTGACATCGTGGACTTAGCCTACAATCAAAGGGCATAAATCTTATTTATGGAATTATTTCATGCTTTATTTCTGTTTCTTTGTAATTGAGAAAAATCCTGGGCCTATTTGGAGCTAGTTCTCTAAGGAAAGCAGTTGAGAGTTGGGGCAGATGAGCTGTAACCTTCAGTTTCAGACATCAGAGGAATAGGGAAGCTTCTAACAGGAGTGATGGAAGTCCCAGGTGGCTGATGAGAGAAATGTCAGGGCTGGAGAGGCAGAGGGAAGAGTGTCCATACAGTGCCTGAGCTCTGGGACACTCTTTTCCCTACATGCACAGACTTCATTGGGAGTCACTCTGGATTGATACAGTTTGGAGGATGTTGCTGTCACTTAACTCTGAAAGCTGAATATTAATAATAGCAATAAAAACCTTTAAGGGCAGAAATACTTGCATGTTGTTGATGTCTCCAACTTTCAGCTACACTCCTGAAACCTCTCCAATTAGCCTTGCAAGACCTGATGAAAATCACAAGGGCAGACATAGTTGGTCAAAGCTTTTTGCTTTTTAATGAGCCCCATAGTGCGTTTGGTGCTGAGCCCATGAACCTCAGTTACTGAGAGGAGACTGAACAAAATGTTCAAGAATTCAAAGTCAGAAGCAACCTCCAAAGTTCTGTAGAACATTAATGGGTCCCACTGAGAGTCGTTAGCAGCAAAGATTCCCCAGGGGCTGATTGGAGGAGAAAACTGTGATCACTGGTAACAGGTAGGTAGAGGAAATGTGCAGGTGGTTCTGATCCCACGTTAACCCTTGATGTGTTTGATCAGGCAGAATGCCCAAGCTCGGTCACTGAGCTTCCTCAAAGGGAGATCCTTTCCCCCACATGTTTTCCAGGTCCTCCTGGGGATGTTATGTGGGTGGGGGTGTGCAGTGCTCAGTGCAGGGCAATGATACGACACCTTTCAAGGTGTTGGCAAGGGGGACAATGAAGCCCCAGTGCCTCCTGGTAGGTCTTGGTGTCAGAGACAACAGTCATAGTCAATAGGATGCCAACCTTATTTGGGGTGTTTGAGCTTTGGCAGTGCCTTTCGCTGTATCCACCAGGGTCTGTCCTATGCTGGTTCAAACCTGCGGCTGTGCCCATGCAGCCTATAAACGCCCAGCCTGCTTCCTCACTTTGCTCTCACACGGGATCTCCTTCCCTTCACTAATGTCTCTCCATCCCCACTGGCTGTTCCTTGTAACACAAAGCCAAGGGATGATCCTTGCGTCCTGGTGGGTGGCCTGTTGCACCACAGCACCAGCCTTCAAGTGACATTTCCTCATTCTAATGCACAGTCTGACATTCCCAAGATGGGGATTTTCCAGGATATTTCATTTTTTCATGCGGCTTCCCACTACCAAGGAAATCTCCTGGCAGCTCCACAATGTGGGGAAGAATATAACCTTGTCTATGAAGACAGAGCAGAACATGAGGAACTGGGGACTGGCCTGAAGAGAAGGGCCTGCATGTTACAAGGGATGCCATATGAGCCAGTGGTGCATGTTCATGTGAATAAGGCCAGACACTTATGGGGCTGCATTAGTGGTAGCATGGCTACCCAGAGGAGGGGAGCTGTTATCCCTCTCCAAGGGGGTCTTTGCGTGAAGGCAGCGGTGGGAATCAGTTTTGGGGAGCAGGTGTGAAAACCAAGGTGTCCTAGGGTGCTTGCCCACCAACCATTTCTGAAAGGTCTGATTTTTCTCTTGTTTTCCTTTTGAATGTGCTAGGAACATGGTGGCTGTGCTGGACACCCCATGCACTTGACATGGCCTAGTAGACCTGTTGTCATTTCATGAAACCAATGGTCTGCAGTGAATTATGCAAGGTCTTTGCAATGTCTGGTTCTGCAGAGGTCTGAGCGAGTGGAGCTCTAGAGGGTCGTAGGCACTGAGATGTCAGATGGCCAAGAAGATTCTCCACCTGGCTGATGCAGGAGAGTCTTGGACCAACCTTTGTCCCTTCTGAAGTCCAAAGGGGTGAGCGTATGTGTATAGCTGACTCCCTGCCACCATCTCCACTGACTACAATGGGAACTTGGACAAGGAACTCTCATGCACATAGCTGTTTTCTGGACCCCCAAAAGTTGGGCAAACAGAATCCTTTTCTGAGACTGTGGAGTGTTAGATGTGTTGGCATTAGGTGTCCTGCTGTACTCCTCCAGATTAGGTCCTGAAGCATGAGGAAATGGACTTGTGCTGTTCTTGCCCCTGTGCATGTGTTCTGTCTGCTTATGAGATGGGAGCAGGGTCTTGTAGAGTAGGACACGTCCACCTCTCTTAGATAACCATCCTCTGATGAGACCAAGTGCAATGTCTCAGTCTCTCTCCACGGCTAACAGAGAGACCATCAGTGACCATTTTGTGGACGTGAGTGGACGTTTGCCATAGGTGGCAGGGGTGACCTTTCAGTACCTTTCAGGAACCATCAGCCCTGGAGCCCTGTGACCATCTCGGGAATGCACAAGGGACAGAAAACGTCCCGTCTTCAGTTGGGTCCCTGCTCCTGAGCTGGGCCTGGCTCCTGGGACTGGGGGAGCCCATGGCAACCTGGCAGGCTCTGCAGAGAGACAGCTCTGCCCAGGAGCAGCTCCTCATAAAGGAGCAGCAAGACTCAGGGCACTGCCCGCAGGCACCAGGCTGGGATGAGTCACTCATAAGTGAAAGGCAGTAGGGAATGGGAGGACAGCTGAGAGTCTCAGGGCAGGGAGAAATCTTCCCAACCCTTGACATGGTAAGTTTATGTCTGCAGGGCAACAGTGCTGTGGGTCCTGGAGGGAGCTTCTGAACTTGGGACCTTCAGATCAATAGGATGTGTCAGGGTGTCTCTCCCAGTCTCTCCTGTTTGAATTAGGAGGTTGCGTTAGAGCAGGGATTCCCAGCCACACGTTCAGAGGGACAGGGCATCACAACTGCCCTCTAACAGGGACGGTGCTGGGATGCACCCAGGTCTGTATGGGCTGTAATTCAGAGCCATGTCCCTGTGTCCCAGGGTGCTGTGTGCCGGGGCAGTGACTCTGCCCCCTGCAAGGGTCAGCACTCAGTCTGCCCGGGGAAATCCCCATGGTGCTGCAGGGAGATGCTCTGGGTGGGAGGAGAGACCCCCATCAGGGCAGGCTCATTTTCTGAAGGAGCCTTTCCAAGACAACAGTCAAGGCAGTGTTAATGTTAAAGACAAGGAGCTTTCAGGAGTCTGTTTTCAGTTTCATCCTTTTTGTTAAGGGCCAGGGGTGTATGGAAAGGAGATGCCAGGTTGGGGCGGGAGACTGAGACTCCCAGTTCCTTAAATGGAGAGATCTGTGGGGAACCTCAGCAAGTCCCTTACCCCTCTCTGACTGCAGACAGCACCAGCATCACCTTCTCTGGCCTCACCAGGGTCTGGCTGACCTTCTCCTCCCCACCTGCAAACACAGAGATGTCCCTGGGCTGCTGCAGAGCAGGGTGAGTGTTCAGAAGATGGGACAGTGTCTGTGACACTGACAGGGAGAAGACATGGGGCAGAGGAAGATCTGCCAGCAGGAAAAGCTCCAGCAGTGGAGATACAATCAGCAAATGGGAGGGAGCTATAAACATAATTGCTATGAGAGGTGGGATTTGGATCATCCCAGTCAGTCCCTGCAACGGAGACGTCTTCCTCTAAGCAAAGCCCCGTGTCTCCTCTCCCACCCCTCAAGGCCATGGGGTGCTGGCCACGAGCCCCCTCCTTGGTAGAAGAGGGGCTGCGTCTCTCCTGCAGCCTGGTCCTTTCCCAGTGCAGGACAAGGGGACTGAGAGGGACTGTCCTCAGATGTCACTGTCTGGGGGGTGGCGTGCACAGCTGGGGGAGCTGAAGGCTTTCCTCAGTGCTCCTCTGTCTGCTGCTCCTTACTTTCCCTTGCCAGAAGGTTCATACTGTTGCTCTTCCGTCCTTCACCTGTCTGTGCTGATCTGGTTTTGCTCTCTGTAGCTAAGGAGGGGAATTCAGCTGCAGTTCAGGCAGTAACTTCCCTCTCCCACTGCATTCCCTCAAACAACAGTGAAGACATTTAGGTGATGTGAGGATGGGGTCCGGCTTAGTGGAAATGAGATGCCCAGAAGGAGTCAGTTCAGCCCCTGCCTTCACTGCACTGTTCCTCTTCCTCGCTGGAGTGGGAACTGCTGTGACTGATTCAGGTCCAGACACCTCTGTTGAAGAGAGCAAACTGGAAGGGGGGTTAGATTAATCCCTCCTAGTGATCTTCCATCTCAAACAGAGCTGTCATGAGTGTGGTCTCTCGCCCTCTCCCTCTCTTTCTCTCTCTCTGTCTCAATAATAAGTGGAGAATATTCCCACTTCCCTTCACTCCACCAAATCCCCTTCACTCAGGTCGCAGTACCCATCCCCAGGTGTCCCCTGCAAATGCATGAGTCAGTTTGACACCTCCATTTATACCCCCCAGTAGAGCAGGACTGACTGCCCTGGAAGCAGGCAGAGAGGCAGAGCACACTCACCCAGCACAAACCAGAGGTCAAGAAAGGGAGCAGAACAAGGTAAAGGAAAGAACCCATGTGGGGGTACCATGAGGAGTGGAATGGATTTTATTCAGAGAAGCTTGTTCTAACTTTAACTTGTTGGTGCTTTTTCCTCATTGGAGAGTGCACTGAACAGAGATTAAATGTCCAACAGCAGCTCCCTCAACGAGTTCCTCCTCCTGGGATTCGCAGACAGGCGGGAGCTGCAGCTCTTGCACTTCTCGCTCTTCCTGGCCATCTACCTGGCTGCCCTCCTGGCCAACGGCCTCATCATCACAGCCGTAGCTTGCGACCACCACCTCCACACCCCCATGTACTTCTTCCTCCTCAACCTCTCCCTCCTCGACGTTGGCTCCATCTCCACAACTGTTCCCAAAGCCATGGCCAATTCCCTGTGGAACACCAGGGCCATTTCCTATTTGGAATGTGCTGCCCAGATATTTTTCATGGTCTTCTTGTTTGGAGGAGAGTGTTCTCTCCTCACAGTCATGGCCTACGACCGCTATGTTGCCATCTGCAGACCGCTGCACTATGGGACCCTTCTGGGCATCAGGGCTTGTGTCAAAATGGCAGCAGTGGCCTGGGCCAGTGGTTTCCTCAATGCTCTCCTGCATATTGGGAACACATTTTCCCTACCCCTCTGCCACGGCAATGTGGTGGAGCAGTTCTTCTGTGAGATCCCCCAGATCCTCAGGCTCTCCTGCTCAGACTCTTCCCTTCTGTCTCCAGTGCTGTAACATTACAAATGGAGGGACAGTGGAGGGGAGGAGACTCAGGCAGCAGCCTGTGGGGACAGACCCTCTGCTTGACAATGTCACCCCCACACTCCACAGCAGGCATTTCCTCACTGCAGCCTTCTCATGGGAACTGCAGCTTTCTGGAGACACATCCCGGCAGAGCAGGACTTTCTCTTTTTAGAGTTGTCCTCTTCATTGCCATGCTGTGCTTCTATGCTCTGTTGTGTGGATATGGCCCAGGAGTTCTCATAACCTGGTGATGCTCTGTTGCGTTGCCATGTGAATGTGTCTTGGAAGCACAGGCAGGACCAGGCAATGGGCACCCTTCTGTCAGCCCTGGCCTCCAGACTAATATTTCCTATAACTAAAGGGCATCTCCTCTGTGATATGTCTGAAACCAGGCATTTATTCACAGGATGGGTTGCAATATGTCCAAGGTGGGGTGCAACCGCAAAAGGGCCTGATTTCCTGATTGTAAGATCTATGGGTTCCAGTGATGAGCTCAGAGTCCCCAGATGAATAGCGATTAGACTGGATTTATGGTTCATCTCTCAGTGACCAGTGGAAATAGGGAACAGTCTCTGAAGTGGCTACCTGGGGCTTTCCCAGAGGAGACCATGCTGATGATAGATGCTTCTGGAGGGGCCCCCAGGAGAGCTCAGGGGATTTCAAGGGAGTGCATATGCCTGGGGACAGGCAATGAGTGGAGCTTCACGAAATGAGGGACAATCGACAGTGGGGTAAGCAGAAGGTAGAGCACTAAATCCAGGTGTACGTATCACAGAATCACAGAATGGTTGAGGTTGGAAGAGACTTAGGGAGATCATCTAGTTCAACACTCCCGCACAAGGAGAGACACCTAGAACACATTGCACAGGGTCGTATCCAGGCAGGTTTTGAGTATCTCCAGAGGAGGAGACTCCACAACCTCTCTGGGCACCCTGTTCCAGGGCTCTGTCACCCTTACGGTAAAGAAGTTCTTCCTCACATGGCAGTGGAACTTCCTGTGTTTTAGTTTATATCCATTACCACTTGTCCTGTCATTGGCCACTACTGAAAAGAGTTTGGCGTCAACATCTTTACATTCTCCCCTCAGGTATTTGTACATGTTGATAAGATCCCTTCTCAATTTTCTCTTCTCCAGACTAAACAGGTCCAGCTCACTTAGTGTTTTCTCATACAAGACATGCTCCAGTCTCTTAATCCTCTTTGTTGCTCTATGCTTGACCCTTTCTAGAAGTTCCACATCCCTTTTGAACTGGGGAGCCCAGAACTGCACGCAGTACTCCAGGTGTGACCCCACCAGAGGTGAGAAGAGGAGCAGGATCCCCTCCCTCGACCTGCTGGCAACACTGCTCCTAATGCAGGCCAGGATCCCATTGGCCTTCCTGGCCACAAAGGCACATTGTTGGCAACTGGTTAACTTGTTGTCAACCTGGACTCCCAAATCCCTCTCTGTGGAGCTGCTTTCCAGCAGGTCAGCCCCGTATCTGTACAGAGTTATTCCTGTCCAGGTGCAGGACCCTTCACTTGTCCTGGTTGAACCCTATGAGGTTCCTCTCTACCCAACTCTCCATCCTGTCCAAGTTCCTCTGAATGGCAGCACAGCCCTTTGGAGTGTTGGCCTCTCCACCCAGTTTGGTATTGTCCACAAACTTGCTGAGAGTGCGCTCTGTGCCCTCATCCAAATCACTGATGAGTAAAGTTGAACAGCACTGGAAGCAGTACTGAGCCCTGGGGGACACCACTAGCCACAGGCCTCCACTTAGACTCAGCTCCATTTATCACAACCTTCAGAGCTCTGCCATCCAGCCAGTTCCAGGAAGAATCATGGACTCCTTGCACAGAGGGCGATGGGGCCTCAGGAGATCTGTAGCCCAATCTCCTTGCTCACAGCCTGGTCAGCCCTGGTGTCACACCAGCTTGCTCTGTTTTCATGCACTCTGGTCTTGGAAACCTCTAAGGGAGGAGACTATACAACCTCTCTGGATAACCAATTCCAGTGTTTCATCACAGGGTAAGTGCTCCAGCTCCCCAACTCTAGTGAGGGTCCTTGGCCTAATTTGCTCCCAGTTATCAACATCTTTCTTGTTCCAGGAAACCACACTTGGATGCAGTGTTCTCCATGTGGTCTAATGAACACTGATTAAAGGCATTCACCATTTCCCTTAACCTCCTGGCTGTGCTGCTGCTCATAGCACCATGATTCTTACGGCCTTCTCTGCTGCCAAGGAATGCTGCTGTCTCATGTTTTTCCTCTATCCCCCAGGATGCTCAGGTCTCTTCCAGAGAGCTGCTGCCCCAAGCTCTCTCAGCATCTCCTCACAGGAGAGATCCTCAAGTCCCTTGATCATTTTTGTAGTCCCACACTGGACTCTCTCCAGTAGTTCCATGTCCCTTTTGTAGTGGAGAGCCCAGAACTGGAAACAGGACTCCTCATGTGACCTCAGCAGGGCTAAGTAGAGGGCCAGGATCACCTCTCTCCGTTTGCTGGCAACACTTCCTAACACACCCCAGGCACCTCTCCATGAGCATTCTGAGATGAGGCAGAGTGACTTAGCAATAACATCCAACAGCTACTGCAGCACTCTTGAGTACATCCGAATCTCCAGAAAGTTGAACGAATTTTACTGCGTAGACCATCCTTGTGCTTGGCAGATGTTTTCCTTAAAGACCTGTTGGCTTTCCTGAACTTCCGGGCCCTTCAGAGCTGCCTTCTATGGAATCTCCCACCTGTCGCCTGGGGAGTCTCCTGAACAGGTCAGACCTGTTCCTCTAAGGTCCAGGGTCTGTGTTCCACTCCTGTCCTGCCTCCACTGGACCTGGATATCTGCTTTTCTTACAGTCGCTTAAGGAAAGGATGAAGTGAATATCCCAAGCCTGATGCTTTCCCAGATGTTTTTCTCTCCCCACTCGCCCACCCCCAAATAATAGCCAGGACCTGTGATCTACAGCCTTTCTCACGTTGCTTAAAAGGAGCTGTCATCCACCTCCTCACCCTGACTGCATGGTCTGTAGCTCCCATCATGATGTCACCCTTACTCTGATGCTCACCCACAAGCACATGCCCAAACTATTGCCCATCTAATGGAAGCTCTGCATGCATCTGAGCTGCCCCTCCACATAAAACAGCCTCCTCCTCCTTCCTGGCAGTCTCCCCTGAAGAGCTTTTACCTCAGCAGCACAGACCTCCAGTTGTGTGAACGGTCCTAATGCATCTCAGTTATTCCAGTAATGTAGAGATCCTGTGATAGTTTATGCTGCGTATGCCAGGCTCCAGGCATTTGCATATATTTGGGCTGCAAAACATCAGGTGTGTCACAGCAAAGAGATTTCTCACAGTGAAACCTGTTACCAAGAGCCAAAGACACTGTGTGCAATGGCCCCACTTGACAGCAGACCATGCTGACGTGGAGAGCAGGTGGCAACGTAAATGGTGAGAGGAGGTTCCTACCGCGAGAGCAAAGCCTGCAGTGCCCAAGGCCAGGGAGAAACAGAGTGTGGCTGTGCAGGAATGGCAGGAGAGGTCTTTGTTGCCTGAGCTGATTTGTAGCACTTTGTAGCCTGTGATAGAGGTGAGCCAATCTCCAGACAGCACAAGGCATCACTGAAGGTGTTCTTGGGCTTGAGTCCGCTGTGATCCAGCCATCCTGGGGTCATCACTAGCCCCATCATATCATCCAGGGTGAAAAGAGGTTCTGTAGGAGCAAAGCGAGAAGCTGTTAACAAAGCAGAGACCAGAGCAGACACCTTGGTGTGACGTGCCTCTCCCATTTGTAGAGCATGCTCGGCTGCAGGAGGGATGGACTTGGCCCAAACGCACTCGTGGGATCCAGTTTTTGGGCACTGGGAGGGAACCCAAGATGCACTGGGGCACTTTTCCAGCTCCAGCTCCAAAGGGACATGGCTTCCCATAGATACCATGCTGTGTCTGCTAGAGGAGACATTTGGTTATGCCAGACAACACAGGCATCTGTCTTGGCCCAGCCAGCCTATTCCTGTGTCACTGAATGATATGTCTGCAGTGAATTATATTAACTTTTTGCACTGTAATGATCTGCCTGGGTCTCTGCTTTATACTGCATTGTCCTCACATAGTAGTGGAAGGCATCTGGGGCCATTTGGGATGGCAAAGGCCATTTCCCACCTCGTCTTGTCTTGAAGATCCCTGAGAATGTGGGTCTCCGATTTGCTCCAGTGGAGCAAACAGACATGGGCACATTTTTGAACCTCCTCTGCCTCTTCAACTGTCCCCAGCTGTTTGTGTGTCATCCCACCCTCCATCACCAGTGATTACAAGGGGAGCTTAGAGAAGGAGTTCCCGTGCAGATGTCAGTGCTGTGCACACTTAAGCATGGGGAAGAAGAATCCCACCTTCTGTGTGTTTGTGGAGTTCAAGGGAGGAATCTGAATCCCATCCCAGATCAGTGACTTCTGAACCAGCATGTGATGCCCAGATTGACTCATCTGAATCCATGAGCCCCCTTCTTGCCCCTGTCTCAGTGTCCTGCCTATTAGGGGCTTCCTAACTAGAGCCTTCCAGAGTGGGACATTTCTAACTTGCATAGATAGTCATCCTCTGACAAAATAGACTGCAAAAATCCTTTTTTCTCCACTCATTAGGAAAGGACAACAAGTGTGATTCTTTCAGTTTACTTCATGCACATTTCCCAGGAGGAAGAGAGACCAAGGACAGAGAAATTGGTGAGTTCAGCTGGGCCTCTGCTCCTGAGCGGGGCCAGGGTCCTGGGACGGAGGCAGCTCGTGGCAGCCTGGCAGCACTGCCCAGAGACAGCGTGTGCAGGAGCAGCTCCTGTGCCAAGAGCAGCAGGGCTGCGGGCACTGCCTGCTGCTGCGGACAGGGGAGGAGAGAAGGCAGCGAGAGGGGAACGGCAGAGTGGAGCGGGAGCACAGAGGAGAACTGGTGGAGAAAGCGTCACATCCTTTGACACGGTGAGTCTCTGTCTGCAGGGCAATGCTGCTGAGGTTCCTGGAGGGGTGTTCTGACCCCAATCCATGCCATTACAGATCGGGGTTTTAACGCTCATTCTCCTGCTCCCTCCTGTGCAGAGAACGGGGAGATGCTTTAGAGCAGCGTTCCTGCCACTCCAACACAGGGACAGGACATGCTGCTCTCTTCTCCCGGGGATGGCTGCAGGGTGTGAAGCTGGGGTGTGCACTGTGGTCTGCCCAGGGCTGTAATTCAGAGCAGCGTCCCTGTGCTCCATGGTGCTGTGAGCCCGGGGCAGTGACTCTGCCACCTGTGAGTGTCAGCACTCAGCCTGCCTGGGGAGCTCCCCATGGCGCTGTGGGGAGAAGCTCTGGGTTAGAAGAGAAACCCCCAGTAGGGTAGCTTGAGCCTCCCATCAAGAGGATGCTGTATTTTCTGCCTTGGGGACATACCAGAGGTGACTTTTCATCAAGAACACCAAGGCAAGGAACCCCTGATAGACAGGGAGTTGTCATGACTCTGTCCTCTCACTTTTATTCTCTTTGAGCGTGGTGAAACAAGCATGGATCTATCAGGTTTAGACAGGGGATGGAGGCTCAGGAACGGTGACACTGAGAGAAGCGCAGTAGTGGGAGGACCTTAGGAAATGCCTTCACCCACAGACAGAGCCAGCATCCCCTTTCCAGCCTCAGCAAGGTTTGTCTCACCCGCAAACACGGAGGTGCCCTGGGCAGGATCCTGCCCCCATGAGGTGTCTGCTTGACAAAGCCTAGGGCCCTATGGGTGGGATGGGGTCTGTGAGCACAGACAGGGCAGACACACAGGGATGGAGGAACAGCTCCGATGGCTCCTTGGGCAGCAGAGTCATGGCCAGAGGGTGAGAGGAAACTGACACCTTCAGCGCCTCCTCCCCTCCACCCACCAGCACAACCCTCTGCTCTGCAAGCTGCAGCATCCAGACCATATTTCCTTGGCAGATGGGCATGAAGGAGACTCCTGAGAGCCCCCTTCCCCCAGGCCTGCCTGGCCCTGCCTCTCTTGGCACAAATCAGGGTGTTGCTCTGTGTTTGCCCTTGTCCATCCCTTGGACTCTCTGGGCAGGAGGTTTCTGCTGCAGTCCAGACACCGACGCTGTGGGTCCTGACATGCAGAGTGTCCTTGAGTGTGAGGTGCCCGAACCCCCTCTGCCCTGTGCTGCTTGAAGCCAGGTACTGCGAGGGTCTGGGAATGAACCAACTCTCTCTTCAGGACACCCCATCCTTAAAACATTAGACCTTTTCTCTGTATTTTTGTTGGTTGGGCTGCACGCTGCCCTCCAGAGGGCACAGCTCCCCCACTACAGATGAGTCTTCTGGAGGGGCTCCATGGAGAAGCTCACTAGGTAGAGGCCACAGCACTGCTGCTGGGCAGGTGCATGGGAACAGCTGGAATAAGTCCAATGTGCTTCTGGCTTGAAGAGGAGGGCTGAGATCTCCCTCAGGGACTCTCAGATAGGGCACCGGGTTGGGCGATCGGCTCTTTGAACCTGGATTCCTCTGCACTCCGTCAAGTGATTTCTTTCTGTGGTAAAATGAGTGAAATTGTCCTCTAAATCAGAGATGTGAACACAGGGCAGCTGGGAAGAGCTGCCGACTCTTCTCACGCTGCATTAATGCTATAGTGGGATAGCCTTTGGGTGTTTCACTTTCATTGTGATGTCCTACGTGCAGACCTTTGCTGCCGTGCTGAGGCTCCCCTCTGAGCAGAGCCAGCACAAAGCCTTTTCCATGTGCCTCCCGCACCTGGCCGTGGTCTCCCTGTTTGTCACTACTTCATTTTTGGCCTATCTGAAGCCCCCCCATCCCTCTCCTCACCAGTTCTGAATCTGGTGCTGGCTGTTCTGTACTCACTGGTGCCTCCAGCAGTGAACCTCCCCATCTACAGCATTAGGAACAAGGAGCTCAAGGCTGCAATGAGGAAATTGTTTCAGTGGGTTCAACGCTAGCACCAATAACCAACCATGCGCATCTACTCATCCCCAGAGTAACTGACATTAAGAATCTTTCTGTGCCCTTCCTTCCTTCCTTCCTTCCTTCCTTCCTTCCTTCCTTCCTTCCTTCCTTCCTTCCTTCCTTCCTTCCTTCCTTCCTTCCTTCCTTCCTTCCTTCCTTCCTTCCTTCCTTCCTTCCTTCCTTCCTTCCTTCCTTCCTTCCTTCCTTCCTTCCTTCCTTCCTTCCTTCCTTCCTTCCTTCCTTCCTTCCTTCCTTCCTTCCTTCCTTCCTTCCTTCCTTCCTTCCTTCCTCCTTCCTTCCTTCCTTCCTTCCTTCCTTCCTTCCTTCCTTCCTTCCTTCCTTCCTTCCTTCCTTCCTTCCTTCCTTCTTCCTTCTTTCTTTCTTTCTTCTTCTTCTTTCTTTCTTTCTTTCTTTCTTTCTTTCTTTCTTTCTTTCTTTCTTTCTTTCTTTCTTTCTTTCTTTCTTTCTTTCTTTCTTTCTTTCTTTCTTTCTTTCTTTCTTTCTTTCTTTCTTTCTTTCTTTCTTTCTTTCTTTCTTTCTTTCTTTCTTTCTTTCTTTCTTTCTTTCTTTCTTTCTTTCTTTCTTTCTTTCTTCTTTCTTTCTTTCTTTCTTTCTTTCTTTCTTTCTTTCTTTCTTTCTTTCTTTCTTTCTTTCTTTCTTTCTTTCTTTCTTTCTTTCTTTCTTTCTTTCTTTCTTTCTTTCTTTCTTTCTTTCTTTCTTTCTTTCTTCTTTCTTTCTTTCTTTCTTTCTTTCTTCATCTAGATGAATCTATGTAACAAGAGGAGAAAAAGGGAAGCAGAAATCTGAAGAAAGGAAAAAGGGAGGTGTGGATGTCCTCCAGTACCTTCCCCCATCTTATCACCAAAATCCATGAGGTGCCACAGCTCCTGTCCCCTCTGCACCTCCTGCTTCTAGTGACAGTGAAGAGGAGGAGGAATGGGACATTTTGTCCCTTTCAAAACAAGAAAAGGAAGCCAGTAGTACAAGGTGCCAAAAGCCCCAAAGCCAAATAGCAGGTTCCACTGCGAGGCCAGGATCGGCGGGGGCATGGTTTGGATTTGGATTTGTAATCGTGCCATTGACCACGGGGATTAAAAGAAGGGCATTAAAGAAAGAACTACCCCCTTATTTACATGATCCTATAGGAATTGGGGAAATGAAAACTGAATATGTAAGAAATGCAGATTATACTTGGCAGGTTTGGGATTTTCTTTTAGGAATCCTTTTTGGATCCCAGGGAAAGAGGATAATCTTGCAAAAAGCTTGTCAATTATGGGAGGATGAGCACACACAGGCAGGCCAAAACGCAGTTTAGCCTGCCCTCAGCAGAGAAGAAGGACATTGGAGGAGGGAATGCCCACAGAGGCCAAGATATGGGTTGGTAGAGGCAGTAGATTCAGAGGCACTCATTTTACAGGAAAGGTCCTTCAAGGTGTCATGACTGCCCTGGGGATTCAGTGGGACTTGCACACCCCTTGGCATCCCCAGAGCTCGGGTAGAGTGGAAAGGATGAACGGGAACATTAAAAAGCATCTTTTGAAATTGGTGTTAGAAACTAAGATGCCGTGGACACGACTTCTACCATTAGCTTTAGCAAGAATAAGAGCAAAACCGAGGGAGACATTCAGCTGTCCCCCTTTGAAATAATGTTTGGGATTCCCTATCCTGCTAACACCCAACCTGGAAAGGAGGTAGAGATAAGTGATATATATTTAAAACAATATGTGATCAGAATACTTTCTCTTGCGAAGTCTCTCCAACAGAAGGCCAGCTTGCACAGACCTTCCCCTTGGATTTTGCAGTCCATGATATCCAACCAGGGGATTGAGTCTTGGTCAAAGCATGGAAAGAAGCACTGCTGCTGGCAAAGTGGCGTGGACCTTATTAGGTATTACTAACCACAGAAACATCAATCAAGACAGCTGAGCATGGATGGACTCATCATACCAGAGTTAAGATTTCCAGGAGCCCAGAAATCTGGACTTCTTGGTTAAAGGAAGAGGATGGAAAGCCCCGGCTAACTCACCATAGATCTGTACCGCTGGCTGGGAGTGGGTCCGCAGAATAAATGCTGGGTTGCTGGGTCTGTGGGAGTCCAGGAGTATATGAAGACTACCCATGGGTACTAGACCTATCGAACATAAATTGTTAGTTAGTTCTAGCAGCGCTTAGAAATTGTTTACTTTGTACTTAATTATGTCACCCATTTGCATAGCCCAAAGTGGTTAAAGTTTTTTTTTTTCTTCTTCTTCTTCTTCTTTAACAACCTAAGGGCAAAACCTTGGTAATCACCAGCTTGCGCGGTTCATACAGCAGAACTAGAGGGTTTTTAGTTGCTTAGATTGGCTGTGTGTTGATAAATAAACCCCTCCTTTAAATGTTGCTCCTTGTTTGGAAGTTTGTCACTAGTGGTGGAACCTGGTGGCCCTATGGAGGTGCTGAAGTTTTTTCGCTGGCTCTGTTTTGAAGCTGAGCAGGTTTTCATGCATCCAGACAACGTGTCTATGTGTGTTATATGTGTTATATACCTCTAGATCAAACAGACGTGCACTCTGGGTCCCTGAGAGCTGGCCTTGGACACTCAGCTTTGGAGGACTCAGACCCCGAGTCTCCGCAGTTCCGAGTAGAATTTGAATTTCCTTCTTTTCTTAGGAACCTTCTTCAAGACACT